>NW_019154096.1:57358021-57625268 GCF_002288905.1 Enhydra lutris kenyoni | reverse complement strand
GCTCTCCTTGGTATTGAAACTGTTCTCCTTGGTAGGTGAACTTGGTCCTGGCTGGGCTTCTTGTTGATCTTCTCGGGGAGGGGCCTGTTGTAGTGATTCTCAAGTGTCTTTGCCCCGGGCGGAGTTGCACCGCCCTTACCCGGGGCCGGGCTGAGTAATCCGCTCGGGTTTGCTTTCGGGAGCTTTTGTTCCCTGAGCGCTTTCCTTAGAGTTCCGGAGGGCAGGAATCAAGATGGCGGCCTCCCGGTCTCCGGCCCGGAGGAGCCGAGAGCCCGGGGCCCCCTCCTCAGTGCGCCTCAGAGAACAGTGCCCATTTACTCCCGTCACCCTGCCTCCGGCCGCGCTCCGAGCTGACCGAGCCTCTGACCGGTTCAAGGTAACCCCGAGCTTAGAGCTTACTCCTCGGCTCTGTCTCTGTAGCCGGCTTCCCTGTTCTAATACCTGTAAGCTCTGCGACACTCAGACGCCCCCGATCCTTCTGTGACCCTGCGGGACCTGAGGCCACGCTGACCCTGCATGGGCTTCAGCCCGGTTAAGCCTCTGGAGCGATGTCCCTCAGCGGAACAGACTTTTAAAAGTCCCGATTTTGTGCTCCGTTGCTCCGCCGCTTGCCGGGGGCCGGCCCCTCCCCCCGCGGTCTATCTTCCCGTTGCTTTGGATTCACTTCTCCGCCCGTTCTACCTTTCAGAAAGTGGTTGATTTTCTGTTTCTAGAGTTGCTGTTCTTCTTCTCTTCGATCTCCCGTTGGATTTGTAGGTGTTTGCAATCTTTAGATAAGCTATCTAGCTGATCTCCCGCTACCTGAAGTAGTCTCAGCCTGCTACTTCTCCGCCATCTTGACTCCTCCCCTCCGTGAAAGAAATTTTTGAAGCTAAGATTAATAAAATGTTTTTTTCAACTACTAATAAAGACAGATTAAGTTCAACAAATACAGCTGTATTATCTTCTGAATAAGAATGTGTGAAAAGGATCAATTTGGATGATATCATTCACTAATTTGCAGAAGGTAAGGTGTAAAACCAGAAACTGTCATATTATTATTCATTACTGTGTTCAATATGTAGGTATACCTTTCCCCCTTTGTCTAAAAACATAAGGTACTTAAAATTGTTAATTATTACTTTTTTCTTTTTTAACATTATATTATTTTAAATTATTTGTTAATTAGCATGATTATGTATATGAATTTCAATAAAGGAAAATTTTAGTTTGCATTTTCCTCCCCTCTTCCAGCTAGTATTATATCTGGCTAATCTTTTCATTTCATGATTAATATTGAAAATAAATCTGCTGTTGTATGGAAGAGGCAAATGTTGAAAAAATAATGAACTGTTCTGACTTTCAAGGATGCTAGGAACTTAAGCAGTGAGGTTAACTGGGTTGCTAAAATGCTTAGCTAGGAAGGTAGAGGTTTCAAAG
This sequence comes from Enhydra lutris kenyoni, assembly GCF_002288905.1. Classification (NCBI taxonomy): domain Eukaryota; kingdom Metazoa; phylum Chordata; class Mammalia; order Carnivora; family Mustelidae; genus Enhydra; species Enhydra lutris. Next base: position 57,623,849 of record NW_019154096.1, on the reverse strand, counting down.
AATATCAATGCAGGAATTATAAGAATATATCAGCCTAAATTCAATAAGAAAGAGCCAAAAGTGAGCTATGGCAGGACCTTTCATTTCTTAGTTGAGGCCCCACCTATATGTAAATGATTATCTCCAGGTCCTTGTCTCTCTGATGGTGTCATCCTATTACCTTCTACAGTACTAAACTTTTGGGAACCTTGTCCCAGAAACCTATTGGCTTTAGGTTGCCCACCTACAAATGTATAGGTCTCTAATTTTGAGACAATTGAAATCATTAATAAATAAAATGGGTGGCTCATTCAGTTAAATGTCTGCCTTCAGCTCAGGTCATGATCCCAGGATCCTAGGATTGAACCCCCGCATCAGGCTCCTTGCTCAGTGGGGAGCGTGCTTCTCCTATGCCCTCTGCCTGCCAATCCCCTTGCTTGTTTTTTTTCTCTCTCTCTCTGTCAAATAAATAAATAAAATATTTATTTAAAAAAAAAGATTCAGGGAAAATTAATGGAAGATTTAAAAAAACCACATTGTTAGTGTGTCTGTAAGTGAGTAGTTGATAATAAATAGTTTATAACTGAGAATTGCTCTCTATATTGCAGTAGGATGGGACAGACTCATCTAACACCTCCTTTGAAGACCTGGAGATGCTTCATAAAGGGTCTAATGTGGTGGGTAAGATCCTGAAGACACTCATCCCCTATCTCAGAAACTACCTGAGTTATTTCAAAAATAATCCTAATACTTGGCTGGGTTTTAGAAGAGCTAATGAATATAAACAAACAGGCTTGTCAGCGCCTGGGAGGAATCAGCTAAAGAATTTGCTAAATCCACAAAACAAGTAAATCTTTGCTTAAGACTTGCACATGCCATTAATTAAACATTTTTATTGTGTGGTGCTTTTTTTTTTTTTAGTGAAAAAGAAACATTTTCCATTATGTGAACAGGTCTATACATAATGAATGGATTATCCAATTTTAGCTGAATGTCAACAAATTTTAGCCAGGTCCTGCAGAAACACAGTGCCCTTTTACTGCCTTTCATTAAAAGAAAAGGGTTTTAACAGTTTGCTAAAGAAGGAGACAAATGAGAGGGAACAGAGCAGCTAGAGACCACTGGTTAAAAGGCAAACCATTGAAACATTTTTCCATATCTGAAATATGTACCAGTTACTTTCTTCCATCATCCAAGTACAGAGCTTTTGACTGTGAACTTTTATCAAGGTAAGTCCAGAGACTATCTAAGTACCATAAGAAATAGGAGGTAAGTTCCTTGAGGACAAATATTAGGCTGGGTAGTTCTCAATTATATGCTCTATGACTTATCATCATAACCACATTTGCTTGCCTGAGTCGATTGTCTTGCCTTGATAAATGCTTAATGATAATTCTAATAGCCAATAAATATACATATTCACCATGAACCATGCATTGTGCTAAACACTTTAAATACTTTATCTTATTTAGTTCTTACAACAAACCTATGAGTTAGGCAGGATTGCTATGCTCCCTTAACAATTCATGAGAAACAGTTGCTTTATAAGCTTGTACCTATTAAGATAATCTTTAGATATAAGAAAACTGACTCAGGATTCACAAATAAGCTGGTTTAACTTATCAGTACTTGGCTTCTATTTATTATATAATAGCCAATAAATATTTTTCCCACAGCTCCTTGATGTCCACCCCCTTAGCCCAGAACTCCCCACACTGATTTCTTGTTCCTTCCATTTTCCCTGAATTTTCTCAATACTCCTAGAATCCAGAACGAGCATCTTTATTTATAAACTATGGCTTAGAAATGTCCTATAAAATAGTAGTTCTAGACTATCAGAAAAGTCTATGTTCTTCTGTTAATACCTGACAGCTAATATAGCAAGATGATAGCAAGAACTTTCTTAGAGGAAACTTCTGGACTTGGTTTTCATTAATGTCACTTCTATTTATTTAGGGATTCTTACAGGTAACAACTTGGATTATTTAAAACTGAAGAGGAAAATTACCCAGAGCAGGTCCCAGAAGATGGAAAGTTACTAGCCATAATAAGAGATAACCAGGAGCCCCACTTGAGCAAGAGATAACCAGCCATTTCTACTTCTGTAGACAGGCTTCCAGCCACAAGCTTCCTGCTGTGTCCTAACTGCTGTTCCCACCTAAAGCACCCCGCCTCCCCCATTTAAACCCATCTGCCAGCAGTCAGCACAGCCCTTGGAACAAGACCCCCTGCACTGTCCTATAAAAAGCTCTGTAACCCTATGGCCCGGGGCCCAGAATTTCGAGAGCGAGCTCATCTGGGTCTGCCAGTGTAAAATAAGCCCGAGTTCTCCTACTTCTCCAAATGTTGCTTGGCTTCTCAGTGGTCTGATTTTTATTTTCTGCAACAAAACAACTTAATGAGGATTACTTAATGCGATGTGGAACGTCACAGCTCTCTCAAGTCTACACGGTTTGAACTCATGTCCGTCATGGTTAGTATTATTACTAAAACACAAATACATTTTATTGGAACGTAAGATTTTCTTGAATGCTTACTATACACTAGTGAGCACTTTACATGAAATAAATGATTTAATCCTTTTAATAACCTAAAATCCTAGTATCTTCTTAAATATATAGCTAAGGAAGTAAGACACAAAGACAAGGCCAGCCTGTAGTGAATACCTTTAGGAATAAGAAAATTCCTGAGCTGGGCAGAGCATTGGTGACTGGCTGCTCATAGCTGAGTTCCTTTCCGAATAATGTCCTCAGCTGAGAAAGTCTCATGTCCCTTCCTGAGAGATAGACTACAGCCAATGCCTTGTGGGCGAGGCCTGTAAAAATCTGCCCCCTCCCCTCACCTTACCTTAAGAGATGCATTTGTGAAGATCTGTCCCAGCTCTGGAGCTCCCAGAGAGATCAGCTGAGATCTCCTTCCAAAACATCACAGCTCAACTCTTCCTTCTGCCCAGTCCTAGTGTCTTCACACCCTCTAGGCCTCCTTCCCAGGGGTACTCCCTAATAAACTCATTGCACTTGAATCTCCTCAAAGTCTATTTTTGAGAAATCCACCTAGAACATTTGGTAGTAGAAGTGGCCCAAGACTGGGGCGCGGGGTGGGCTGGCATTGGGGGTTACTTTTAAATGGGCTCTAGAGCTGAATTGCCCTCTCACTGGCAATAAAAAACCCTAGTGTTTGGTGGAGTAATGATCAACTCTGACAAGCTGTAACAATGCAATTGTTAACATTTTCAAAGTAATGATCTTGGGCCAGAAACCAGCAGAAGGGAGTCCTGGTAGCAGCAACACGAGAAGATCTGGTAAACAGTGATTATAATGACAATGCCACCTGCCGGCTTTGGTTAGTGCCCAGGATGTATCCCAGAAAGATAACAGAAGATTGGAAATGATTAATCACCAGCTGAAAGGAAAGTTAAAGGGTCTCATAGGTAGCATGCAAAGAGACTTACCTCTTGAGCCTAGAGCAGGAAAACTCAGGTTCCCTTTTAGGACTTAATTGTTTATTTCTTTTTTTTTTTTAAGATTTTATTTATTTATTTGACAGACAGAGATCACAAGTAGGCAGAGAGGCAGGCGGAGAGAGAGAAGGGGAAGCAGGCTCCCGGAGGAGCAGAGAGTCCGACACGGGGCTTGATCCCAGGACCCCAGGATCATGACCTGAGCCATAGGCAGAGGCTTTAACCCACTGAGTCACCAAGGCACCCCTAGGACTTAATTTTAAGAGTAGTAGAACTCCAGAGAAGGCTGACTCATCAGCCTTAGCTAATCTGCTGTGCAAATATAGGGGACCTAGTTTGGAAGGAATGGAATCTTGAGACTTGGTATAGGGATATCTGGGTCTCTGCACTCAAAAACCTTGAAACCACAGATTCCCTCTAAACATTCTTCACTTGCAGAAGTGGCCAGTTCCTTCCAGTTCAAGACCAGAGCTGTCTCCTCTGAAGAAAATTCAGGGTTTGCAGCTTTGCAGGATTTACCTCCACCTCTCTTCTCCTCCCATCAGATCAAAAAGCTGGAGCCAAATCACCATATAACCTGGCCAGAGAATTCCTGGGTCTTCTAAGGGAGAAAGGGATTATATCTTGAAGGTGCTGCTGAACATAACCAATATGTAGCAGCAGGAGCCAGAAAAACACATATGGGACAGGATTCTGAGGATGCTAGATGAACAAGGGCAGAACACAGGACTGGATAATTAAGTTTATTGATACGTGAGCACTTTCCTGTGGTACAGGATTTAATACCTGGTAAAGATTTCAAGAGATGTTCCCAATGTGGTAGAGTGTCTCCTAAGGAATTTTTTAAAAGTGATATAGAAATTCCATAACTGGGTAGAATAAAAGATGGCATTGAAAGAAAGAATCAAAAGACTTAGAGACTGAGCATGCTCTAATGGATATATATTTAAGGCTGGAAGATATGCCAGTTGAGTGATTCAGCAGGAGAGCCCACAAGGTAGTCCCTGTACTACAGTGATAGGGAATGTGCTAGAGAAAAGAATCATTAAGTATCATTGAGAAGCTCAGTGGTGGCTGTCCTCCATGGGCCAAGGCTTACAACAGAAGCTGCGTTACACAGCTGGATTCAGTAATAGCAATAGTAAAGGCTAGTTGGTAGAATTTTCATTAAAAGCAAGGTCGGCACAAATATATAATGAGCATATTAGTCTGCTCAGGATGCCTAATAGAGTACCATGAACTAGGGTAACAGAAATTCATTTTCTCATAGTTGTTAGAGATAGGAGTCCAAAAATCAAAGTATGAGCAGAGCTGGTTTCTGGTGAAGTCTCTCGTCCTGGCTTGCAGGGAGACCCCTTCTGTGTTCTCACATTGCCTTTTCCTCTGTGCATACATGATCCTGCTTTCTCTTTCTCTTCTCATAAGGATACCAGTCTTATCACATTAGGGCCTGATCCTTATGGCCTCCTTTAACATTAAGTATTTCAAATATGTTCACATTGGAGGCTAGAGTTTCAACATACGAATGTAGAGGGGACATAATTTTGTCAATAACAATAAACATCTAGATTAGCAACTATATGGTCTGACTATATAGAAAGCTATGAAAGTGGTTAATAGAACATGGCATTCTGATAAGTCTGTTCAGATTCTGGTGGTAGCATATTTCATACTTAAAAATACTGTTCTGACCCATTTCCAGGTGATACAAAAGATTATCAGCTGAGACTCCAAATAAGAAGGGGGTCTCCAGTAGTTTAGGCTATTGTATAAGTAGTTCTGCTACTTGGGCTATAAATCCTACAGATCCTATGGTATTAGAAATATCTACGATGGGAAAAGGTATCATATGTAGTTTTGGGGAAGCTATAATAGGAGAATCAGAATAGGGTGGACCAAGACCAGTAATATTCTGAGATCCTGACAAATACGCTTCAAGGAAACTTGTGTCCGTAATTGTCTATCATGAGCTGGGTTCTATCAGACCCACCATGTCATAAGATAGAAGTAATATCTCTGGGAGAGGACATAAGTAAGCTGAACAAGCAGGTGGTCCAGACACCTTATCAACCACCAGAGTTACATGGGTTCCTCTTCTTTAGCTCACCATGTGGCTACCTGGGGGAATCACTTATGACCAGCTGACAGGAGAGGGACAAAGACAAGTTTCAGCCACACTCAGCAGTGACATTAAAAGGGAAAGGCAGGTAAAATACTCCCAGTCCGCAAAGCTTTGGCCAGTGTACTTTTTTTCCCTCTTTTTATGGATAGACAAGTGTCTTGGGGGAAGAAAATATACAATGACAATGGACAATGACAAATAATTTGTCTTGTTGCTTAGGACTTTGAAGAAAAATGATTAAGAGATTAGGAACAATGAATTCAAATAAGAAGAATGAGAGTAGGCAAGAAGTGCAAAGATCCTGATGTCATGTGTTAATGCCAACACTAATCAGAGGGCATCTGTCATAAAACAGACACCAAAAAACCAGTCTTGGCCAGTCTCTATATTTGGTCACCCTGTGCCAGCATAATGGATTTACAAAGTAGACATGGTAGTAGAAATGGAGGCTATACATGGCCTCAACAGCATGACTTTAACTCACCAAGGCTACCTTAGCTACTGCTAATGTCAAATGTCCAGACCTCCATTAACAAAGACCAATACTGAGCCTCTAATATGACACCACCCTCAAGAAGACCAACCAACCAAAAAGCAAAACAAAACAAAACAAAACCTATCAGCCACTTGACAACTCAATGACAAGTTGATTACAACTGGACTTCTCTCATTCAAGAAAGTACAAAGATTCATCTTGACTAGAATAAACACACAAGCTAGATACAGATTTATTTCTCAGTCTCAACCAGCACTATGATCTTAGGGATTAGAGACTATTTCATCCTCCAGCACAGGACTATATATAATGTCATTGCAGTCTAACGATCCTACTTGACAGCAAAATTGATGTGATTGTTGACACATGACTATGAGATCCATTGGCCCTATCACATAGTATACTACCCAGAAGCTTCTGTGATACTTTTTTTTTTAAAAGGATTTCATTTATCTATCTATCTATCTATCTATCTACCTATCTAATTTATTTAAGAGAGAAAAAGACAGAGCACAAGCAGAGGGAAGGAGGCAGAGGGAGAGGGAGCAGCAGACTCCCTGCTGAGCAGGGAACCCAGACAGGGCTTGATCTCAGAACCCTGAGATTATGACCTGAGCTGAAGGCAAATGCTTAACTGACTGAGCCACACAGCTGCCCTTCTGAGATTCTCTTTAAAGGCATTATTGAAGTGTCTGCTTAAAGCACATTATCAAAGATGCAGAATACACACAAAATCACCCATTTTAGCTTTTTATCTCAGTAGGTAAATGCATTAGTCTAGGAATCAAAGACTGAAGTTAAAGTAGTGCTATTTACCATCATCCTAGGTGACACCTTTGGAGAATTTGTGCTTCTCAACCTCACAACTCTGAACTTCGCAGTTTTAGAAACCATAGTTCCCAGAGGGAAATACTTTCACCACAGGCAGAGGAAAATGTCTTTTTTTTTTTTAATTTTATTTATTTATTTTGACAGAGAGAGGTCACAAGTAGGCAGAGAGGCAGGCAGAGAGAGAAGGGGAAGCAGGCTCCCCGCTGAGCAGGAGCCTGATGTGGGGCCCGATCCCAGGACCCTGAGACCATGACCTGAGCTGAAGGCAGAGGCTTTGACCCACTGAGCCACCCGGTGCCCCGAGGAAAATGTCTTAATAAATTTTAAGTCATGGTTGTTGCATGTTACTTTGGTCTCTGTATACCAAGAGATCAACAAGAAAAGGGTGGAGGAAGGAGTAATTGATTCTGCTCAGTTACCTGACTTAGGGTAGTTTTTACACAGTATAAACAGGGAAGAGCATGTTAGACACCCAGATCACCCACTATAGTGCCTCCTACTCAATTTGGTAGTAAATATACATGAGCAGTGGCCATGGCCTGGGAAAAGCATGGCCACCAAGGACTCAGATCCCTCAAATCTGATGAGGGTATTTGTCATCCCACCAAATTAGCTTTGACACCAACAGAAGCATTAGCGGAGGGTGCAGAGAATTAAGCATGGATGGTAGGGAAGAGGCATGATGAGTTTCATTTTGTCTTCTAGTTCAGCTGCAGTAGCATGGCCTGTAGTATTCCACTCAACTTTCTCTTCTAAATTTCCCTGGTAAAAGAGAACAATAGAATCCTAATGGTGCCATTTCCACAAATTACATGAAACAATTGGATCTGAGTAGCACAAGTGGTGGACAACAGAGAACACTGCGTACATCCCCAAGATTCCACCTTCACAACGAATGCACTCATTCCCCCAGCTGCTGGGAAGAGTGGAGAGCCGACAGCTATCAGCTGAGACCTTCTGGGGATTTTCCTCAGCTGGAAAGAGATCCCCCAGCTCCTAAATAGGATCATCACCAGGAACTGCTTGAGTCCAGTGACTGATGAGTATAGAGATATAAGGGTTTGGCACCCCTGCTTCAGAGAGAAATCCCAGTAAGTCGTTCTAACTCCCAAGCAACCTGTGAGGCTCTCTGCTGTGCTTGCATCATATCGACTCAACTCCTCCTTCTGCCTCACCCTGCTCCTTTATTCCCCTACATGTGTTGACTCAGCAGTGCAATCATAGCCCTGTGTCAGAATCTGGTTCCCAGGCAATTCCTCTAAACCAGAGGCAGAGGCACAACAGTAGCCCAGGCAATCTAAATCCAGAGCCTGCGCTGACTGCCTTCTGAGTAGCAGGCTAAATGTCTTCTCTCTCCTCACATCCCATTCAGTTTTGACCCCAAGCCCTTTCTGGGACATTCTATTTATGCTTAGTGGTGCAACAGATATAGTTTGCTTTTCTCTGGTAGTGCCCACAGGTTGCACTGATTTCCAAAGTCTGCACTGAAAAACACTCAACTAGGGACAAACAGGAATGTTATAACTCCCAGCTGAACCCTCCTGTGTGTAATGGCAGTAAAAGCACCCTTCCATCTGGCTGGCTGATCTACCACCAGCATCTTTGACCTCTCTAGAGATGCCACAAATAATTGGGGACAGCTTTATGTGGCCATGTTATCACCATTAGACGATATCTTGTGTCATACTTCCACATGCCAATGATCAGTAATGGGGTCTTTGCATGTGAAAGAGTGCATGCTCAGGAAGGACACTGGGCTCATTATACACATTCAGACATTTGAGAGTTGAAGGAGTTCTTCATACATAGGCAGATTAGGGCTTTTTCCCTAGTCAAAAGAGAACAGAATCCTAATGGTGCTGTTCCCACAAATTTTATGAAACAACTGGATCTGAGCGGTACGAGTATGTCTCTGCTAACTTTGGGAATGGTATAGTAGAAAAACCCAAATAGGGTTGGAAGTCGAAAATACAGGTTCTAACTCTACCCTCTGCCTGGGTGGCCCTGAGCACGTGGGTTGATCTTACTCTGCTTCACTTTCACCTCTTCTACAATGGTGCTGGAGAACAAGGGGCACTTCCTGGATTTTCAGATAACTTTCACCCATTTGGGGAGTGCCCTATTTTCTGCCTGTTTGAAAAACATCCACAAAGAATTCTTCCAGACAGAGTAAGACATTTTTTTTTCCATATCAGCTCTAAAGGAAGCAAAAATAAATGTTTCTAGCTAGGGTGGGTGCAAATGTCTCCAGACCCCAAAACTTCCCTAGGCGTGGACATTCTGTTTTATCATCTCTGGTCAGTGACTGTTCTAGATATAGAAAATGACAGGAGACTTATATCAGGGACTTATGTGCCTGGAGGATTAACTGGAGGGTACAGACCAAGAATATGAGCACAAAGTTCCATTTATTATGTTAAAAAGGGGAGCAGGGGTGTGTGTGTGTGTGTGTGTGTGTGTGTGTGCGCTTGTATGCGTGTGTATGTGTTGGAGAGATTGCCTATCAGCCATTCTTCTGAATATACACCAATATTAACTCCAAAACATTTCTTCCCATGGGAATTTCATCCTGATACACATTTATACATCCTCAGCTCTATCTTTCTATACCCTTTCAAACTGCTTGAGAGAAAACAAACAAACAACACTGATTAAATCCATAATCAAAAAGCTCCTAAGAAAGAAAAGCCCAGGACCGGATGGCTTCACTGGTGAATTCTACCAAAGCTTTAAAGAAGAATCAATGCCAGTCTTTCTCCAACTCTTCCAAATAATTGAAAAGGAAGGAACTCATCCAAACTCATTTATGGCTATCATTACCTTGATACAAAAGCCAGGCAAAGACATCACAAGAAAACTATAGGCCGATATCCCTGATGAATACAAATGCAAAAATCCTCAACAAATACTAGCAAACTGAACCCAACAGCATATTAAAGGGATCATACACCATGACCAAGTGGGATTTATCTGTAAGATGCAAAGATGGTTCTACGTACAAAAATCAACTAATGTGATACACCATATTAACAAAAAAAGGCTAAAAATGACATGATTGCTTCATTTAGGTGCAGAAAATATTTGCCAAAATTCAACACCTTGTCATGATAAAAAGCTGGCAGTAAACTAGGAATAGAAGTAGATTATTTCAACATGATACAGGCCATATATGAAAAGCCAACAACCTACATCATTAATACCTAATATCTACTTTGAAAAAATGAAAAAATTTTCCTTACAGATCAGAAAAAAGATAAGGATGCCATTTTCACCACTCCTATTTAACATAGCACCAAAGTCCTAGACAGAGCAATTAGGCAAGGAACAGAGTTATAGGGCATGCAAATCAGGAAGCAAGAAGTAAAACTGTCCCTGTATGCAGACAATAAGATCTGTAGAGAAACACTAAAGAGTCCAGCAAAAAAATATGAGAACTAATCAAGGAATCCAGTCAAGTTGTAGGATATAAGGTTAACATACCAAAAGCACTTGTATTTCTACACATTAGTAATGCTATCTGAAAAGGAAATTAGAAAAACACTGCCATTTACAATGACATTAAAAAAAAAAAACTTAGGAATGAATTAACCAAGGGCATGAAAGATCTATAAACCAAAAACTGTGAAACACTGCTAAAAGAAATTAAACAAGACACAAATAAAATGGAAACACATGTTTATGGATTGGAAGACTTGATTTTGTTAGAATGTCCATACTACCCAATGAAATCTATAGATTTAATGCAATTCCTATCAAAGTTCCAGTGGCATGTTTTACAGAAATAGAAAAAAGCAATTTAAAATTCATACGGAACGACAAAAGGCCCGGAATTCCAAATGAATCCTGTGAAGTAACAGCAAAGCTGGAAGCATCACACTTCTTGACTTCAAATTATATTCCAAAGCTACAGTAATCAAAAATGTATGGTACCAGCATAAAAACAGACATATGGAACAATGGAACAAAACAAAGATTCCAGAAATAAATCCATGTATATAGAGTCACCAGATTTTCAACAGGGTGTCAGGAATACACAATGGGGAAAGGATCATCTCTTTAGCAAATAGTATTGAGAAAACTGGATATCTACAGAAAAAGAGTAAAATTAGACCCTTATCTTAGATACACAAATAAATTCAGCATGGATTAAAGATTAAAATATAAGGCCTGAAATGATAAAATCTTAGGAAAGAACAAAGGGAAATTTGTATGATACTGGTCTTGGCAATGATTCCACAGACATTGCAACAAAAACACAGACTAAAAAACCCAAAACCCAAAACCCAAAAACCCCAAAACAAAAAAACCAAAAATAAACCAAGTGAGTCTACATCAAACTAAAAAGCTCTGTCTAGCAAAAGAAATAATCAAGAGTGAAAAAGCAACCTACAAGCCAGAGAAAATATTTGCAAATCATATTTATGATAAGGAGTTAGTCTTCAAAATATATAAGGAACTTCTCTAATTCAATAGTCAAAAAACTAATAATCCAAATACAAAATGATCTAAAGACTTGAGAAGTCATTTTGCCAAGGAAGACATACAAATGATTAAAAGGTATTTAAGGCTTAACCTCACTGATCATGGTAGTTGCCAAGGGTCTGGGAAAGGGGAGAAGAGGAGTTACTAATTAATGAGTATAAAATTCTGGTAAAACAAGATGAATAAACTCTAGAGTTCTGCTCACAAATTGTAACTAGTGAACAATGATGTATTGTACACTTAAAATTTAAGAAGGTCAATCTCATGTTAAGTATTCCTACAATAATTAAATTAAAAGGCAAAAACAAAGAACAACCCCAAACCCTGAGATCTAGGACTTAGGATTCAAAGCCTCTGGATCCAAGCTGTATTATTGTTGATTTATCTTTGACCATTATAGTATTCTCTCTCTGAACCGTATGTTTATATGTGTTAATAATTTGGAGCATAAAATGCTTGTGGGGTTTATTTGTTTATTTGTTTCTCCTCTTCTTGTCCACCCTTCTCTTGCTCGTGCTCATCTGCATTTCCTGAGGAGAAACCATCACTGAGAGATGGGCTAAAATATGGGGGCCCTATTCTTGATCATCCTACCCTTCCAATCACAGACTCTTAAAATTCTGGGACCAAAGTTTTGTGACATAGTTTACCACTGAAGCAATGCTTGCTTCAGTGATTAAATACCAGACAAGAAGGATCTAAAGGGGCAAGCCATTTCCTTAAATAATAAAGCTGTCTGGTTAATATGTAATGAAGAGGAGTATTTGTTCATTACAGATTCAATCTCATCCTCCTTCCTACCTGCTCCTACTACCTGCTCACAAACAGGCATCCTTTCTCCTGCATCTCCCTGGCTTTCCTAATAGTTCCAAAGGGTGCTCAAATTGACTAGGACTCACATGTTAATAAATCCATAGATCAGGAGTACATTTAACTTACTTATTCCTGCTTAGAGGCACAATGCAATTACCCATATACTACAACTTCATCCCATGAGGAAGAGACTCGTAATGAAAATTCCTAGCTAGAAGAGCTTCTTCGCAAGATGCAAATGAATAAGTGTCTTATTACAGCTACAAATGCAGAAACTGATCCCCTCAAATACACTGAATAATCCTACGTAAATCTTGTATGGTGCCAAGGTCTGAATGATAGCTAGTAAGCGGCAGGCCTGGAATTCAAAGCCAGATCTATCTGAACTCAAAGGCCATAATCTCTTGCAGAATATCAGTCTGCCCAGCTTCTTCTAAACTCACTTAAATTTGGTCTGTAGATGTTTTTGCTCACTGAGGAAGTCCCAGCACCAAACTCAGTGCCTGGTAGTTAGGAGACTTTAATAAGTAGCCGTTCAATGAATGAATACTTCTCTACACATAAACATCTCCTGAAGGGGGCACAGTGACCTTCCATCAGGAGAGGCCCTCCATAATCAGCAACAGAAACTTGTGTTTTTGCATTTGGTGAACACATAACTAGATAAACACAGCTTTGGGCATGGATTGAACTTTCAGTGTTATCCAATCCCACCCCTGTATTTCAGGTTAGGAAGCCAGACCACAGAGAGGAAGCAGCTTGTCCTAAACCTCATAACTAATTGATGAGCAGAACAGAATCTGATCTCAGGTTGTTCAGCTTTGTTTGGAAAAGGCTTCCTGTGCCTATTGAAAATAATGAAATGATGAGCAACCTTTCAGCCAAGCGATAATAGTTGAGGTGACCTCTCAAAATATTTGATCAAAACCAAATTACTATGATATCATTATTTTTAATCCATTTGTTTTTTAACTTTTAAACTAGGTTGTAAATGAATTATGCACCACCATGATAATATCAAAGAATCTGACTTTGACTATATATTTACCATTACCAATGGGTTTTACAAATATATTCATATCTTTGCATCATGTTAATTGACATCCTTTGCTTTCCACTTAAAGGACTACTGTCAACATTCCTTATAAGTAGTGACGAGCTCCCTCAGTTTTTGTTTGGTTAGGAAAGTATTTTCCCCTCATTTCTGAAGGACAGCATTTCCAGGTAAAATATACTGGGTTGACAAGGTGTTTTGTTTTGTTAAATGTGGAGAAAACAGAACCCTTATGCATTGTTGGTGGGAATGCAAACTGATACAGCCACTGTGGAAAACTTTATGGAGGTTCCTCAAAAAATTAAAAATACAACTACCATATAATCCCAAAATTCTGTTTTTTGCTATATATCTGAAGGAAATGAAATCCTTATCTCGAGTGAGCTATATCCCTGTTGGAGGAGGTAATCAAGAGGATACGACTTCTGGTGGACCCCGATGCTGGACCTGGGCAATCAGGAGGCTCCTCACCCCCTTTCCTGTCCTTGGAATGTACACTCTGACCACCATTCCCATAGCTGGAGCTCTTTCAAGGATGCAGCGTTGAGAAAGCAATGCATTATTAAGATCACCTGGACTGAATACTTGAAAGAACTCAGTTGAGGCCTCTGTATAAACTATGAGGTTCTGGTGGGTGAGGAGGGAGATCTACTTGTCTTGTGGCCACACAAGACAAGGCTCACATGTAAATTCCCTTGGTTATTAAACCGGTCACCTACCAGTCTGCAGTGGCTTGCCTCTTTCTTTGGTTTCTCCTTGCCCTCCATGTAGAGGGCCATGGTTCAGATTCAACCCAGGAAATTCCCGAATTTGCAAGCCAACAATCCCCATGTCCACTGTGGCATTATTTACAAAACCAAAGATGTGGAAACAATTTAAACTGACATTGACAGATGATTGTGTTAAAAAAAAATGGTGTATATATACAATGGAATATTATTCAGTCTTAAAAAAGGAAATCTTGCCAGCTGCCACAATAAGGATTAACCTTACAGGTACCACTCTCAGTGAAATAAGTCCAATAAAGAAAGACAAATTCGATACAATCTCACTTATATATGGAACCTAAAAAAAAAAATACCCAAACTCATAGAAAAAAACAGATTAGTGGTTACCAGAGGGGCATGGGTAAAGGTGGCCAAAAATATAAACTTCTAGCTTTATAACAAATAATCTGGGAATTTAATGTACAGCAGGGTGGCTGTACTTAATTATACTATATTATATATTTGAAAGTTGCTGAGAGAATAGATCTTCAAGTTTTCATTATAAGAAAAAATATATGCCTATGTGAGGTGATTGATGTTAACTACATTTACTGTGGTAATCATTTCACAATACTGATATAAATGTCAAACAATTATGTTGTACACCTTAAGCTTACACAATGTTATGCCTATGTCAATTGTAACTTCATAAAACTGGAGAACATAAAGGAAATAGAAAGAAAAGTAAAGAAAGTAAAAGAAATAGGAAAAAGAAATAGAAAAAAGAAAGTAAAAGAAATAGAAAAGAAATATTTAATCCATCCTACAGCAAAGACAGCACCAATTGGAATAAATGCTGTCCAGTATGGGACGTCGTGACATTGCTCGAAGCAGGAATTCCAACCTCACAGCACGTGTGTCTGTGGGCTGTTTGCTTCACCTCTACCTCGGGTTGGTTAGCTCGTCTGTAAGGATTTATTATCCCCCACTCACTCCTTGTCTCTCCTCTCACGTAACCAAGAGGAAAGGCAGTAATGAAACACAGCACGGGAAGAAAAAAGGCAGGTCCATGTAGCTAATGAGATGCTGGGACTAGGGCTGAATCTTGAGGAGCCCATTGCATAAGGAGATGCCAGTGTTGGCCTTCAAGCAGGCTGAGAGTGACAGATAAGCTTCTGGGAGTACCAGGGAGAACTTCTCAGGCAACTTGCTGGCTGGATAGAAGTATCCTAAATGTTCTGAACATCATGAAGATTATTTCAATACCAATATGGTGACTCCTAATACAGTTGTCAGGAGTGTTGGGAGACCAATATGATGACTCTTCTCTCACCAATGCCATGAGCCAACAGAAGGACAATGTGATGTCCCTACCAAAAGAATGCATTGCTCCTCACAGGATCTATTTTTCAGTTTTTATTTATATGGGGGATATGTTCTCAGTCCCAAAGGATGTTGACCTCATTGAGAACTAAGTCCAGGTTTTTTTTTTTTTTTTTGCTTTGTTTTGTTTTGTTTTGTTTTGTTTTTAAAGATTTTATTTATTTATTTGACAGATATAGATCACAAGTAGGCAGAGAGGCAGGCAGAGAGAGAGAGAGGGAAGCAGGCTCCCCGCTGAGCAGAGAGCCTGATGCGGGGCTCAATCCAGGACCCTGAGATCATGACCTGAGCTGAAGGCAGTGGCTTAACCCACTGAGCCACCCAGATGCCCCCTAAGTCCAGGTTTTGATAATTTTTTTTTAATAAAAACTGGTTGAGTAGCCTTAAAATAAATTTTCTCTCAGAAAAATTGGAACCCTAACTCAACATGCTGATTTAATTGGAACATCAGAAACAAAATTTAATCTTTGGATGATTTAATTGGAACATCAGAAACAAAATTTAATCTTTGGAAGGGACTATGAAAAATCATTAGGTGTGGTGTAAGTGCCTGACCCCTTAGCTTTTTTGATTGTAAAGTAAGTGCCTGATGTTAAGCTTTGACTGTGGAAGCATCAATTTCAAAGACACGCGTCTCCATAAACACCTTGCTGGCCACAGTAGTCCCTTACAGTCCACCCATGAAGTTCCCCTTTTAGAAAGTCTTCAGGGGACTAGAAAACTGGCCGATTGCTTTTCTGTTTCTGTGTTCTAATTCCTGCTCTTGCATTTTGAATTCCTGAATAAAGAGTGGAACCATGAGAAGCTAGGCACCCCACCCTCAACTCCAATAAGAAGGCAGAACCCTATGTCTGCTCTATCCCTCTCTCTCTTCCTGCAAGCTCACTGTGTATCCGCCAGCAGCCATGCACCCTCCAGAACTTGTAAGTGCTTTGTCAACATTCCCTGATCTTATTGGTGAGGTCCATTTTGTAATCATTATCAGAACCACAAGGGCCAGTAAAGTGACTATAATGGTTCCAGGTAGCACATGTCTGTGGGGGCTCACCTTGGGCCCCGGTGAGTGCCCCGACGCATCACCATCCATAGGCTGAGATCAATACAAAACACTAGGCCATCTCTTCCTCAGAATAGAGATGCTCTTTAAAGAGACTTCAGGATACCTGTATCCTTCCCTGTCCTGGGTTCCCTCTGTGGTCAGAATGCAAATAATCCCCTCTTGATGCCATTTTCTTAAATTGTGGTAAAATACTCATAAAATTTACCATTTTAACCATCTTGAAGTGTATAATTCAATGCCATTAAATACATTCACAATGTTCTGCAACCATCACCACTATTGAGTTCCAGACCTTTTCCATCGTCCCATTTGTTCTTAAAGCCAGTTTCTTTATGACTCTTTCTCTCTCTCTCCCTTTCAATCTCTCCCTTCTCCTCCCACTCTTTCTCAATATTTCATTGATAGTCAGCAAGTATTAGAGGCTATCAGTGAAAAAAAGTGAGGCAGAATAGTACCAGACATGCAACCAGCAAGTATTTATTGAATGCCTCCTACTGGATAGTTCTACCGTGAATATGAAATTGGGATGGAAATCAAGACTGTAAATGCCAATTCTAGTGTATTTAATAACTACCCTACCTGTACTGATGTCCCCCTGCTCAACGGATAGCTGAGAACTAATATATAAAGTAAAAAGTAATGATTCTTTGGGACTCTCAGGTCCACCGCAAGAATGAAATGTTATTAGGTGTGTCAACTTCCTTTGGGAAGAGTAAGTATAAGGTGTTACCTGACCTCAGTGGGGAAAAAAAGAGTGAAAGTGGTTTTAAAAAAATAAAAATAATATCTTCTGCCCATTTTTTGATATGATTCTCTGTTTTGTGTGTGTTGAGTTTGAGGAGTTCTTTATAGATCCTGGATATCAACCTTTTGTCTGTACTGTCATTTGCAAATATCTTCTCGAGACCATTCCGTGGGTTGCCTCTTTGTTTTTTTTTTTGACTGTTTCCTTTGCTGTGCAGAAGCTTTTGATCTTGATGAAGTCCCAAAAGTTCATCTTCGCTTTTGTTTCCTTTGCCTTTGGAGACATATCTTGAAAGAAGTTGCTGTGGCTGATAACGAAGAGATTACTGCCTATGTTCTCCTCTAGGATTCTGATGGATTCCTGTCTCACGTTGAGATCTTTTATCCATTTTGAGTTTATCCTTGTGTACGGTGTAAGAGAATGGTCGAGTTTCATTCTTCTGCATATAGCTGCCCAGTTTTCCCAGCACCATTTATTGAAGAGACTGTCTTTTTTCCACTGTATATTTTTTCCTGTTTTGTCGAAGATTATTTGACCATAGAGTTGAGGATCCATATCCGGGCTCTCTACTCTGTTCCACTGGTCTATGTGTCTGTTTTTATGCCAGTACCATGCTGTCTTGGTGATCACAGCTTTGTAGTAAAGCTTGAAATCAGGTAACGTGATGCCCCCAGTTTTATTTTTGTTTTTCAACATTTCCTTAGCGATTCGGGGTCTCTTCTGATTCCATACAAATTTTAGGATTATTTGCTCCAGCTCTTTGAAAAATACTGATGGAATTTTGATCGGAATGGCATTAAAAGTATAGATTGCTCTAGGCAGTATAGACATTTTAACAATGTTTATTCTTCCGATCTAAGAGCATGGAATGGTCTTCCATCTTTTTGTGTCTTCTTCAATTTCTTTCATGAGTGTTCTGTAGTTCCTCGAGTACAGATCCTTTACCTCTTTGGTTAGGTTTATTCCCAGGTATCTTATGGTTCTTGGTGCTATAGTAAATGGAATCGATTCTCTAATTTCCCTTTCTGTATTTTCATTGTTAGTGTATAAGAAAGCCACTGATTTCTGTACGTTAACTGAAGACATACAAATGGCTATCAGACACATGAAAAAATGTTCATCATCACTAGCCATCAGGGAGATTCAAATTAAAACCACACTGAGATACCACCTTACACCACTTAGAATGGCCAAAATTAGCAAGACAGGAAACAACATGTGTTGGAGAGGATGTGGAGAAAGGGGAACCCTCTTACACTGTTGGTGGGAATGCAAGTTGGTGCAGCCACTTTGGAGAACAGTGTGGAGATTCCTTAAAAAATTAAAAATAGAGCTTCCCTATGACCCTGCCATTGCACTACTGGGTATTTACCCCAAAGATACAGATGTAGTGAAAAGAAGGGCCATCTGTACCCCAATGTTTATAGTAGCAATGGCCACGGTCACCAAACTGTGGAAAGAACCAAGATGCCCTTCAACAGACGAATGGGTAAGGAAGATGTGGTCCATATACACTATGGAGTATTATGCCTCCATCAGAAAGGATGAATACCCAACTTTTGTAGCAACATGGACGGGACTGGAAGAGATTATGCTGAGTGAAATAAGTCAAGCAGAGAAAATCAATTATCATATGGTTTCACTTATTTGTGGAGCAAAACAAATAGCATGGAGGACAAGGGGAGATGGAGAGGAGAAGGGAGTTGAGGGAAATTGGAAGGGGAGGTGAACCATGAGAGACTATGGACTCTGAAAAACAATCTGAGGGTTTTGAAGGGGAGGGGGGTGGGAGGTTGGGGGATCCAGGCGGTGGGTACTGAGAGGGCACGGATTGCACGGAGCACTGGGTGTGGTGCAAAAATAATGAATACTGTTACGCTGAAAAATAAAAAAATTAAAAAAAATAAAAATAAAAATAAAAATTCATCCTGTGGTCCTCTAGAGGGCGCCATATCCAAGTGGCGGTTAACAGACATGCATCATATTGAACCAGGAGTGAGATCATTACATAGTTGGTTAGCATCATATCCGAGCTGGCTTTAAACTGCCCAAAAGATGTATCCAAACCTCTTTCATTTCAGTTCTCTTTTATTATTTGGCTCGATTTTTTCTTTTACTCCTCCAAACATGACTCATATTTTCAACCACACGGTTAGGATTTGAAAAGTCTTTGTTAAATACCTATCTTTGTAAATGAATGAGTGAGTTGTGAATGTGTGAAAAAAATCATTTGTAAGCTGAGTTTTGTAAGCTAGTTCATCACAAAATGAGTTTTGTGATGAAGCAATGAAGAGTTTGTAGTGAACTAAGTTTTTCAGTAATTTCTTTGGGGAGGAGGCATTGGCCCATAAAAATCGGGATATCAGGAGACACCATTTTTTCCTCATCCCGCAGCTGGAAATGGAAAACACTGGTTCTATGGGAATCTAGTCTGTGTGATGCTGCCTTGCCCCAAAGATGAACACTTCATTGCTATTCTGCCAACCCGAGGCAGAAAGAATTACTTTTATGAAGCACTCCTTGCTCCCTCTGCTGGCGGTATGGAGTACAACACACACATTGGAAGTCTCATTATTCATTATGGTATGAACATGGAAATCACGCGGGACCTCTGGGATACAGAATTTATTTGGTTGAAATTAAATGAAGAGTCTCTTACCAGCTGTAGCAAAATAATGGCAGAAAACAATAATTAACATGAAAATAATAACGGCTAATATTTGTCAAAACTAACTGTGTTCCAAGCATAATTTCAGGCACTTTACATGTATTTTCCCATTGAGGAGCTTTCTCTGTGGCTGGTAGTAGATTACTATAATTTGGATTAGGGTGTGAAGTAAGAGGAAGTCATTGTTCAGTCTCCTAACAACAACAACAACAACAACAACAACAACAACAACAAAATGTTTTGTTTGGTATCAATTTTAGACTACCACCTTCAAAAAAGAGATTCTTTTTCAAACTTGAAGATTCAGAAATAAATACTTCCTAAAAACCAAGTAGGGAACTCTCAGGTTAAAAGCCGTTGTACAAGGATAAATAGTGAGCTTATTTTCTTGGGCTTTTTATTTGTTTTTTATAGTCAAGGTCAATCCTATACACCCGCCATTCAATTTTAAGAGCCCAAACATGTTAAAATCAGTGCTTCAATCAAAATTCATCCAAGTTCTCAAAGCTCACATTGGAAAAGTTCCTAGATGGACCTCGTTGAGTGGAAACATTCTGCTGTTTGTGTTTTGTTTTCCATCAACTTTTTATTTTTTTGCTCCAAAATGCAAAATGCTTTGGCAGGAACTAGTGGAATCATGTTAATATATTTACGATGCAGAAATGTTTCATTTTATAAATATTTTGAGAAAGGAATATGTAGTTAAGAAGACTGCATGGAGTATGAAAAGATAACAGATTTGGGAATCAAGCAGATGTGGTTTTGAATCTTCTGTAACGTGGGGATAATTATAAGATCTAGAGCTGTTCAAAGTGCTGCTGATAATGGTGCCCGACTCAGTTCTCGGCAAATAGCAAGTGTTATCAGTAAGGGTCCAACAAGACAGATACATACATACATACATTAATAGGTAAAAAGACACTTGGGCAAGGATTTGACCTTAGGAAACCATTGTGGGAACTGGTTCAGCAATGTCTAGAAGACTGTTGTCCTCATGACTGGTGCTGAGCTTGAAGTCCATAAGGCAGGAGGCCAGAGGGAGGAAGGGCAGATGTACATAAAGCTGGGGAGAACAAAAACAAACTAGAACCCACAAGTAAGAGTTGGAATTTAGGAGGACAAACTAAACCCTGTATCAGTTCTTATTGACTACAGCCTTGGTCGTATGCATGTCCTGCAGAAGCTAGACACACATGGAGATTGTCACGGAGCTGAATACACACATCTGGCCCAGGAGTCCGATAAGCTAAAGGAGGATCAAGAAAAGGTGGGACCATTGGCACCCATTCTTCTCATGCCCATAAGGTAAGCAAGCCAATAAACAGTAGTGTGTATGACGGTCAGATTGTTGCTCCTTTGTTTCTTCCCTACAAATCTCACACTACACACAAATCTCTTTTTGGGCCCACCCAAATCAGAAACCTACAAAAAAAGAGAATTTTGGAGACGTGCTTCAGTCTAGCCAAGTAGACATATTACAGAGCAACCACAGTATCAGTCCATTAACTGCAAGCTACTGGTATCTGTGCATTACTCGTGAGGCACCCTCTCATTTAAAAAAAATTAACCATAGCTAACATCATTTAGTTACAAAGCTTTATTTGGCATCTAGTAATGGGGGAGAGACGATACAATCATGACAAACAATGAAAACCATTGTGAGAATGATTTTAACATGTAAAAGAGAAGTTCAAGAGAAGTGGCAAATGTAAGTAGAAATCAGAGTTCCACCTTGAATTCTAATGCCCATCAATTGATAGTGCTGGACAACAGTTCTGGGTTGAGAAGGATTCTGAGCTGTATTCACTCAACAAACCTTTAGTGACTTCCTACTCTACGTGAGATACTATTAAATGCTACGCTATAGTAGTGAATAGAAACATCAGAAAGCCCTGCCTTCATTTTAGTAAGATAGAGAGAGAGCCAATACACCGATAAGTAAGCACAACAGGTAACAAATATATTTGAGCTTAGCAGAAAGAATGCTGTAATCTGTAAGTGATGTCTGGAGTTGGGTGGGCATCCCACAGGTGGATGTTTGTTCTCTCTGGTTTAGAAAGGCAAGGTCAAGATAGTGATGCAGCTAGGAGTGTTCAGAAAGCTTTGAGGTATGGGCAATGTTTGACCACTGAAATCTAATCCATCTTTCAAGACTCAACTCAAAGTTCCTTTTCCACTTCAAGAAATTTCTGCTGTAAGAAACAAATATGGTGTGCTTTAGTTGAACAGAAGGTTGAAAGGAGAGGATCTATATAATTATAGCAGGTGTAGGAGATGTGGCTGAAAAGAAAGACCAGGGCTAGGTTGAAGAGGACTTGAATGTAAGGCCTGTTACATAACATTTGTTTTTCTAAGTTGTGCAGTATGGATTTTTCCAGAAGCTCATAAAGCCAGCAGTGAGAGGACCCATGTTGGAGTCCAATCCCCTTTCTCCATGTGAGGTTGATTGTGAAGATGAAAATCAATAGGCAATAAAGGTAGTTCTTGTTAAAACTAAATTGGAATGATTGATTTTCCTCTGGATCATTTAGATTCCTGAAATCAGTGGGCCTCATTATGGAAAGAGAAATATTTACTCTTCACTTAAAGTTTTATAGCATAGAAAGAAACAGATAAAATCACAATACCACTGGGGAAAAATGCAAGAAAACCAGGTCTTTATGTGGCCAGTTAAGGTAATAATGTGGCACATAAAGAGGGCTTAATGTGCCCTGACTGCTCTGAGAACAAATCTCATCATCAAAATAAAAGCTCAAATCCTGGTAAACTTGGCAACTGTGGGTTGAGGGTTGGAGGTGGGGTAATGACTTAAAGTGAATTAATCCAGTATCCTTAAAGAAAGTTCAGTGGATTCCTCCCCATGTTGGGGGGATCAGAAGAACATTAGACTGTCGGATGAAAAGAGTTTTTCTGGGGCACAAGTAGGAGACATGATTGAATAGGTTCTTCAAGTCACCATAGAACACACAGACATTATCTGGGACATGTAATATATGGTACAAAGAACACCCACTGGTAAAATACAAATTCCATCAATAGCAAAAAAGAAAAAAAGAGGGCTCAGAATCAATGATTTGCAAGAAAAGTGCTGGTTGACTATGGTGGGTGACTTTGGAGAAGTGGAAACATTCAAGTTAGGCAGGTCCAGAAGGGAAAGGAAGGCTAACTAACATCTTAACTAATATAGATATTTAAAGTCAAAAAGTCCTTTTTTTTTTTTTTTCCTTTAAAGTAGGCTCCATGCCCAGCATGGAGTCCAATGTGGGTTTGAACTCATGATCCTGAGATCAAGACCTGAGCTCATTTCAAGAGTTCAATGCTTAACAAATTGAGCCACCCAGCCATCCCAAGTCAAAAAGGCCTTTGAGACTGAAATTCCAATTTTTGAAATTTGAGGGCCAATATAAATGCTTTATCAAACAATATTTATATGCTAGATAATATATTTTCCCATTATTAATGATAATCCAAGTAACGATTCTAGTTCATATTCTAGTCCCAGAACCTGGTACCAGGCTCAGGACACTCAGTTTTCAGACCCGGCCTGATAGCTGGGAATAAGGCCAAGAGAACTTGGATTCCCCTCCTGCAAACAAGCCCTAGTCTTTGGAGCCTCTGACTACAGCAAGGGGGATCATTCGTATCATAGGTACTCATTACTGCATATACTAATGCAGTCTAGAATACATCTGGAGAAATATTTCAACAGGACTTTTCAAAAAAGATAAATTACATAGTTTTTTATCCAGATGTGTATGTTCCATTATCCCTGAACAGGATATCTCAATAAATTTTCCAATCAATTTGTGGAAGGTGAAAAACAATTAAATGACATGGTATCTGGTGACAGGCTCCTGACTGATTGTTGAGAATATCTGGTGCTTTCGCTGGCAGGTTATCTACTACCCCCTCCATCAGCACCTTGATCTTCCTGTAGGGAATTCACTCTCTTTTCACTTGAGCCAGTCCTTGGCTTCAGAAATCGACAAAGATACAGGTTTTGACAATCAAAACACCACATCCCTTCGGCCACAGTTATTCTTTTATGGATAAGCCTATGGCTCAAAGCCACTCCTGTGATCTTTCCCCAAAAGATCCAACGTGAGGTGCTCTCTTTCCACTGGATCACCTACAAGGTTCGATAAAAGCCTGAAGCTAGTTTGGCCACTTTGCTTGTCTGAGAATAAAACCAGCACATTGGAAAACACAATGAAGATATAGAAAAGACCACTCAGTCATGATACTTGAATAAGAATCTGAGCGACCTTTGTAAACTAATGAATTCCACTTTTAGTTTAAGATAGACCGAATTAATTTTGCTACAAACAGCAGATACCTAACTCAACTAATATACATATAAAGAAAATACATATGTAAAAAAATAATTTCTAACTGGATTAGAATCTTATGAAAAATATCACTCATAAGACATTATCCAATTTTACTGATAAAGAAGATTTAAGAGACACAAGCTTTGTTTAACTGATTTATCCAAAGCCTCATCATAATAGTAAATTAATAATATGGCTAAGATATAATGTTAATATTGAGGACAAGAGTAGAACTCACTTATCTGGCAGATTGTTCTTCAAAATCTGCCAAAAAAGTAATAATAATAGCAATAGTACTACTACTAATAAAAATAACTTGGGGTGGATTCTAGCATATATGCAACCCAAATCACTGGTCACTAATATTGATTGTAAAATCAAAGGTAAGTAAGATTATTTACCATTTCTAAATATGTGAAAAGTGGGGCACCTGGGTGGCTCAGTCATTAAGTGTCTGCCTTTGGCTCAGGTCATGATCCTGGGGTCCTGGGTTCGAGCCTCGTGTCAGGCTCCCTGCTTGACGGGGAGCCTGTTTCACCCTCTCCCACTCTCCCTGCTTATATTCCCTCTCTCGCTGTCTCTATCTCAGTCAAATAAATAAATAAAATCTTTAAAAAAAATAAACATGTGAAAAGTTTCTCACATGAAAATGTGCTTTTCACATTTTCTTCAGAACTTCCTTAAAAACTGGAAGCATTTTATAGCCTTTTTCACAGAAGAATAACACAATCTGTGTGCAGTAATTCAAACAATAATGATTAAATTAAGTTACTCCTCATATTGACATCCCACTTATTACCAATGAGTTGCCCACAACTGTCTTGAAATGCCTTTAATTTCAAGTACAGTATAAGTGAATTATCACACTTCAGAGCCAAAGATAATTATATTCATTTAAAAAATGAAAGATACTGTCAAATTGAAGGTTCACAAAGTCCAAAGTATTAAATCTATTTCTTTAGGATATATGAGGTAGTCAAAATCTGGATAGTAGCATGTAATTAGATATGTAAAAAAAGTATGATCAATCTAATCTTTCTATACAATTTAGGAATCAAATATAATAATAAGTATTTTTGGGATTCACTGAAATTATTGATAAAATAACCGTGAACACCATGAATTTAGAATGTATCTTCCCATCAGGAAGTTGTGAATGCTTTTCACTATTTTCATCCTTTTAAGTGTTTTAAAACCACAGACATTAGGTACAACATATGTCCAAGACTATTTATCCAATTTACAGATTGAAAAACACAAATACAATTTTAAAACAAATAGAAAACATAAATGGTTGAAGAAAAAAAGGAGAGGGCAATTATCATTGATGGAAAAACAACTCATAATCTTCTATGATGCATTAATAATAAAACCCCACTGATTCCAATTTTTAGGAGGAACAATTAAACAACTATCAGTAGGAAATATGAATAAATAGCAAAAAAAAAAAAGAAAAAGAAAGAAAGAAAAAGAACATGCAAAGTGACACAACAATGATACAGCAAGCTCTTTTTAGTAGGTGAGCCAAGAGAATAAAAGAACAAAATGCATTAGAGTAGGAAAAATTCAAGTAAGATTACTGGTGCAATAATTTCTCAATTAGCCTTTTATCTTACAAAAATTTCTCGCAATTTCTGCTCTGCTTGATGGCATCCTAACTGCCCCCCACATCCCAGCTACAGAATTATGGCTGAATTATTTTTAAATATCATTTTTTTTCTGTTATTTTAAGTGGCTCATGTTGGGGAAATGAAACTATATGTAGTAAGTCTACCAACGTCTCCCTTAATCTATATAATATAATTATATACACTTGGAAATTACATACAAGAATATATTATAATATGCAATATATTTTAGACCATAATATATTATGCACTATTTTTATTTGAAATATATAAACATACATTTAAAATATATACTATATTGATACTATACATTATTAATTATAAATAAAGTGATTGTATATATTACACATGAAATATATTGTACTCAGCAGTGGATTTTTTTTTTCCAAATGCAATTTTATATAGAATGGTGAGACATAAACAGATGAATGAAGGTTTCCCATTGACAGTAGGAGAGAGAGCCCAGAGCCCAACTGTCCTGGCTTCCTCCTCATCTCATCTCATGCATACACATCTCTCCCAGTAGCTGCTTTCCGCAGTGGGAAGAGTATAAACCGAACACTGTACGTGTGAAGGGCATTAAGAGATGATGCTCATGACACAGAAAGCCGGATTCATATTATTCCCAAGGTTGCTCAAGCATATAAAATTGGTATTAAATGCATCCTGATGCACAGACGCTCATAAGAAGTCTCCACAAAAACGTTCCTGGTTTTTGATTCCTGATTTCTGATCAGTGGTGATCTCCCTCTTGAACTCTAATAAAGACAGTGACTGTTGCTCTACATAGATTAAGAGAGGCCACATTCAGCAATCGGATTCCAAGTTCGCTCTGGGGGACTTGCTAGATCAGTTTCTGCAGTACCATACTGTTCCCTAAATTCTCTTCCCCATTCCCACGGTCTACACCATGCAACACTGATACTAACTTGAGTGATAACAGAACACCATTCAAGAATATTTTTAAAATGACTTACTGTTTTTCAAACCCTACCTATTCTTGTTACATATATCTTGGAGAGTCTGCTAACTTGGGGAGCCGCATGTCCTTTCTTACTATTTTATTAAACTAGGATTGCAAGACTCTATCTAATATGTCCAAATCACTCAATTCTTATAAAACACAACCACCCAGAACAGAAAAAGTTGAAATTAGGACACTTTAAAATAATGATTTAATCATAGTTAATTTTCTTGGTATTTACTCTAAAAAACTGAACCCTGATGAACTCTTCAGTACGAATATGGATGCCACTTACTAGCACTTGTATAGAATTTTGACTTGAATTCAACCGTAATTAACTAGGCCATTAATTTAAAGTGCAAGAGCACAAGATAATAAAATATCAGTTCATGTATGAAAGACATCTTAGATGAAAACAAAAGACTGTCTCATACAACTGCAGTTTAATTTGTCTTAGTCACAAACAGAGACAGAGTCAGCCCAATGGAGTTTTGAATATAACTTTCAGAACAGATGGTTCTGCCTTTCACAAGGTACCATGGGCACAGACATCCCATTTGTCTTTAAGAAACATGAAACACCATGGTATTCACTAGTTGTATTTCTTTTCTAAGTTGGACCAAAATAATTGTGGCTACTCAGGGGCTTGGGAGGTAAAGAAGGAAAGTAAAGAAGGGAAGACTTTTTTTAATTTATTCACCAACAAGGCAAATTATAGCATATCTCATGTCTTGTAGATTCCCTGTATTTTGGCCCCCTGTTTAGAGTGGTGCTAATACTTTCTCAGGGTTTTAGCAAATGAGCTACAAGTTTAAAGAACTGATAAATTTGCCAAGGGGTTAACTAACCTGTCCTTCTGCCTTCCAGGACACCTAAACATACAAACTTCCTGATAAAATACTCTAAAATTCTCTAAAAAAAAAGAGAGAGAGAGAGAGACACACACACAAACACACACACATTTAAAGACTTAGAATTACCAGTATCAGAACAATGTTTTCTTCCTCCTTTCCTGAAAATGGCTCCATTTTTGTCAACAGTGAAGCTGTGGTTGAGGTGACCCCTGTTCCCCATCACTCACCACACTCTATATACCCATTGCCAATATTAGATTAGCCATCTGGCTTCTTTTCTGCAAATTCAGCTCATTTTAATAATCTCCTCTGAATCCTTTCCAAACCTTTTGTGTCCCTCCATATTTCTGGGACACTGATACGGAATTAATCATCAAGTGCAGGAATATTTGGTAAGCCTAAAATAAAAATCACTTTATCCCTGCACAGAGCTGTGTAATGACACTTTATAAGGTTTATGCTCATTTTCCTCTTACAGGTGATTTTAATGTTTTGCTCTGTCTTAAAGAATCATCTAGTCTATGTCTAAGTCAATACTCCCTAACAAATACAACAGTTTCAGGTATGCATACATACATACGTGTGCACTTCACGGAAAGTCAGACTATGGACAAGAATCCTGGAAATGGGGTTAGATCAAGTGCAAACCAACACAGACACAAACCCAGCATCTTAACTCTAAAGTCACACATCTACAGTCACAAAGGGGATATTTTCACTATAGGAGACAAGAGAAAGACAGGCATAGAGGCCAAACAAATTGGAGAGAGAGAATTGAGAGACAGACAGGCTCACAAAGGCAAATGAGACAAAGCCTATTGCCAACTAGGAAGCATGTTTAGGAACTCCAACTTACCTTTACAAGTGTGAAACTTTTTCCATCTATGGGGTTTCTTACATAACGTACATCTCTAGATGAGCTAGTTAGAGATACCTTTAAAATGAGAGAGGACGTTTCTAGCAGTTTGCATACCCTGCAGGGAGAAGGGCAGCACTTAATAACCGTTATTTAATGGTAATTTTATATAGCAGAGAAAAGATGTTTCTGCCCTTTCTAAATGTGGATAAACATGGTTCTAGAGGCTTCCTGAAATTAGATGACATTCATATATATTTGTAGCTCCTTAAAACGATTTTATGATACAAAGTAATGAAAAGTTTGCTCCACTACAGTCCAAGACAAAGGGGACATATTGACATTTTTTTTTTTTATAAAACTCTGCTTTAAAAATGGAGGGTCTCAACAGTGTGGTTGGACCTATAAGGTATTATGCTCAGTGAAATAAGCCAGACAGAGGAAGACAAATACTGTAAGGTTTCATTTATATCTGAATCTAAACACACACACACAAACCAAGTGAATAAATAAACAGCAATGAAAAAGAAAGAAACTCAAAAATATAGAGAACGAACTAGTGGTCACCAAGGGGAGGCTGGTGGGGAGATGGGTGGAACGGACCAAGGGAACTAAGAGGTACAAATTTCCAGTTATAAAGTGAATAAATCACAGGGATGAAAAGTACAGCATAGGGGTTATACTCAATGATATGGTGATACACATTCTGGTGAGCAATTCATAATGTATGTAATTGTTGAATCACTACGTTGTATACCTGAAACTAATTCAACATATGCCATTTTTTTCCAATGTTCACTGATGACTGTATTTTTAAAAATCTCCTTTTAGATATTTTGCTAGGGAGTCTATTAATGTGTTCATTGTTTTATTTTTAATTGACTCATAAGACTTCTTTGCATTTTGGTGATATTAACCTTGTGTCTGCCACTAATAATGTAGATGGCTCTTCAAATTAATTATCCATCTTCCAAATTTGTTTCTGTACATTAGGTAAAAAATAGGTTATTAGTTATTTTATGTGCTGTGTTAAGGAAGATTATGCCATGTCAAAATTATAAACATTCTTAGCCAGATTTTTTTTCTGGGATAATTTTGGGAACTCTTTCCAAAGAAATTGCTTCAGGAAATACTGAGCGAGTATCATTCTGAATGGGGAAAAACGGAGAGCTTTTCCCCTAAGGTCAGGAACATGGCAGGGATATCCACTATCACCACTGGTATTCAGCATGGTACTAGAAGTCCTAACCTCAGCATTCAGACAACAAAAAGAAATAAAACGCATCCAAATCAGCAAAGAAGAAGTCAAACTCTCACTCTTTGCAGATGATATGATACTTTATGTGGAAAACCCAAAAGATTCCACTCCAAAACTGCTAGAACTCAGACAGGAATTCAGTAAAGTGTCAGGATATAAAAAATCAATGCACAGAAATCAGTTGCATTTCTATACACCAACAGCAAGACAGAAGAAAGAGAAATTAAGGAGTGAATCCTATTTACAATTGCATCCAAAACCATAAGATACTTAGGAATAAACCTAACCAAAGAGGCAAAGAATCTGTACTCAGAAAACTATAAAGTACTCATGAAAGAAATTAAGGAAGACTTACAAAGAAATGGAAAAACGTTCCATGCTCATGGATTAGAAGAACAAATACCGCGATAATGTTTATGCTACTTAGAGCAATCTACACATTTAATGCAATCTCTATCAAAATACCATCAACTTTTTTTCAAAGAAATGGAACAAATAATCCTAAAATTTATATGGAACCAGAAAAGACCCCGAATAGCCAGAGGAATGTTGAAAAAGAAAACCAAAGTTGGTGGCATCACAATTCCAGACTTCAAGCTCTGTTACAAAGCTGTAACCATCAAGACAGTATGGTACTAGCAAAAAAGAAAAAAAGAAAGAAAGAAAGAAAGAAAAGTGTGTTTAGGAATCAACTAATTTTAAGAACATCAGATTCAACATTTTGAGAGAGCATCCTTATTTCAGGGTTACTCAGAGATTTAATGTGTTAATAGGAATTGTAAGTCTAAGGGAAATGGAATATGCCATCTTTCCAAGATGTATTTGACTTTGAATCACTTAATATTTTTTCTGGGTTATTTATTAATGTCATTCAAACAAATGTTCTATAAAACACTAGTTTTTTTTGTTTTTTTTTTTTTAATTTTATTTTTTTTAAACATATAATATCTTTTTATCCCCAGGGGTACAGGTCTGTGAATCGCCAGGTTTACACACTTCACAGCACTCACCATAGCACATACCCTCCCCAATGTCCATAATCCCACCCCCCCAACCCCCTCCCCCCATTAACCCTCAGTTTGTTTTGTGAGATTAAGAGTCACTTATGGTTTGTCTCCCTCCCAATCCCATCTTGTTTCATTTATTCTTCTCCTACACCCTTAACCCCCCATGTTGCATCTCCTCTCCCTCATATCAGGGAGATCATATGATAGTTGTCTTTCTCCGATTGACTTATTTCGCTAAGCATGATACCCTCTAGTTCCATCCACGTCGTCGCAAATGGCAAGATTTCATTTCTTTTGATGGCTGCATAGTATTCCATTGTGTATATATACCACATCTTCTTTATCCATTCGTCTGTTGATGGACATCTAGGTTCTTTCCATAGTTTGGCTATTGTAGACATTGCTGCTATAAACATTCGGGTGCACGTGCCCCTTCGGATCACTACGTTTGTATCTTTAGGGTAAATACCCAGCAGTGCAATTGCTGGGTCATAGGGGAGTTCTATTTTCAACATTTTGAGGAACCTCCATACTGTTTTCCAGAGTGGTTGCACCAGCTTGCATTCCCACCAACAGTGTAGGAGGGTTCCCCTTTCTCTGCATCCTCGCCAGCATCTGTCATTTCCTGACTTGTTAATTTTAGCCATTCTGACTGGTGTGAGGTGGTATCTCATTGTGGTTTTGATTTGTATTTCCCTGATGCCGAGTGATATGGAGCACTTTTTCATGTGTCTGTTGGCCATCTGGATGTCTTCTTTGCAGAAATGTCTGTTCATGTCCTCTGCCCATTTCTTGATTGGATTATTTGTTCTTTGGGTGTTGAGTTTGCTAAGTTCTTTATAGATTTTGGACACTAGCCCTTTATCCGATATGTCATTTGCAAATATCTTCTCCCATTCTGTCAGTTGTCTTTTGGTTTTGTTAACTGTTTCCTTTGCTGTGCAAAAGCTTTTGATCTTGATGAAATCCCAATAGTTCATTTTTGCCCTTGCTTCCCTTGCCTTTGGCGATGTTCCTAGGAAGATGTTGCTGCGGCTGAGGTCGAAGAGGTTGCTGCCTGTGTTCTCCTCAAGGATTTTGATGGATTCCTTTCTCACATTGAGATCCTTATAAAACACTAGTTTGAAAGAAACTTATAAAAAAAGCAAAATTATGAAGGTACTAGAAAGGCTTGACTAGAAAAGATGTAAATGTTTATTTTTCTAGGATTTAGTCTGATAAACTTAGTAATAATATAGTCACATTTGTTAGTATAAATTATTTTACCTTATTATAACTCTAGTCCAAAGCCTGGTTATCTTATTGAGGATTTAAGTACAAATGAAATATTTCAGAGTCTTGATGTGAAAAACAAAATTCTGAACATAATGTCTAACTTTTGTTTTGCCATTTTGGTCTCCTGGTAATATTTCTAACCTACACAAACCCTCAGTTTTATCTCAAGTTATTACAATAGAGTATTTTGAAATAGCCAACATGCTGAGTCCAATTATATAAAAAGATATAATTTTTTTAATTTTACCCTCTTTGCTAAGTATTATTGCTTTCATTTATGCTCATTTCATGGAAAAAAAAAAAAAAACCATAAATGTGGTTGATGTTAATGTTGCAGTATGAACAAGTTAAAAACAGTAAAATAATATCCAGAAAGCCTCAGGAGAATACCTTTTAAGCTACTGGATTTTAATAGCTGGAAACAAACTTGAAAGTTGACCAGCCATCATCATCTTCTACAAACCAGGAAGTGAGTTAGCTGGCCAGGTCAGACTGAATAGGTCTGAAGTCCTTATAAAGGTCAGAAATCCTTATAAAAGAAAGCTCCATGTTAATCCTTTTGAAAGGACACTTTGGCAAAAAAGCATTCTGCTAAATTGTTGTAGAGATTGAAATAGCATTTAATCATTTTTAAAGACAATTATCACAAAGTAAAATGATTTTCAAAATGATGTCTAAAATTCGTACCCACAAGTTAAATTTTATAAAATACTACCTAACCATCCTTGATGCAGAATTAGTGGTAGAAAAGCCATGGACTCGTTGCTCATTTCTTTTATTCAAGTCAGCCCATTAGAGAAAATAAGGTATGTCTTCTATTTAATCTGTAAAACAAAACTGTCTTTGTGCCTCTCTCTCTCAGCAGATTATGCTAATTACAGAGTTTTATGCAATTTTTCGGGGAAGATCCTTGGAGGAAAGGAGCAGAGAACTTTAGGTTCTTAGA
Source organism: Enhydra lutris kenyoni (assembly GCF_002288905.1). Lineage (NCBI taxonomy): Eukaryota > Metazoa > Chordata > Mammalia > Carnivora > Mustelidae > Enhydra > Enhydra lutris. The sequence continues at coordinate 57,590,930 of NW_019154096.1, read as the reverse complement.
GGCAATAACATCCTCTCTCTCTCTGATATATATTATACATAAAGTATATTAAGAAGATATTTTAATGTGAAACTATATATACGAATATGAAGGTCCTATGGGAAACAGAAATAAATCATGTTTAAAGTATAGATTTCTTCCACTGTCCTGTAAGAAAGACAAGTGATTTTAGTAAGATGAACATTTATGAAAAGTGTTGGTCAGGATCATATGGCCTTTCCAAACCTGTATTTCCTGTATCACAAGGAGAATCAACTTTTCTGAAGCCTTTCCATTATAAGGAAGAACATTTCTTCTTCTGAGACCATGTACGAAGGGGAAAAATATTTACATATGTGTGTGTGTGTGTGTGTGTGTGTGTGTGTGTATTTCCCAGGTGTAAAATTAATAAAGAAAAGCAAATGCTCTTTTAAAGGAAGAGGTGAATTTGGTTTACAAGAGATAATTACTTAATTAGAGTGTCTGGGATGTCTGTATCAGACAGGCCTTTGTGCTTTCCTGCCGACGGGGTAATTCTCACTTAGCACAAAGTATTGCTGCTTATATAGTCATCTTCCAAGGTCATTTACTCACTGTTTGCTCTTTCTAGAGCATTCTGATTCCCCACTAGGCATGCTGGGGAAGTGGAATCCTTTAGAAATTGGGCTGATTTGTCCCATATCCCCTGATGTGAGCTTTTCTGTTTAATAGGGTGCTGTTAGTGGGAAGGCACGAGAAGTTAGAGTGCTTTGCCTTGAGAATCAGATCTAACAATTGAGAATATTAACATTTCATTCCTTAGGACTATGCAAATTTCTTTTACTAAAAAGCAAAAGATACTGGTAGTAATCAACTTTCCTCTTACTGATTCAATTTAGGAACTTAGGAGAAAAGAAATAATAGCTAACAGTGTTGAATTCTCCTTTCATTTGACAGACATGGTGTTGATGTCTCATTTGCAGATGTTTTCCTAGATATTCTCTCTTAATGCCTACCACAACTGTATAAGGTCAAATCCTATAAAATTATCCATGTGACAATGGGAAAACTGAGGTCCAGAGAAATAAAGTAACTTGCCCAAGTTCCCTCAGCTCATAAGTGATGGGGCCAGAATGGAAACCTGGGTTTATCTCTGACTCCAGGCACAAGGTATTAACCATGATTATATACTGCCTCTGTGGAAATTCAAGAGAAAAAACAAAACATGCAGATTTGTTGTTGTTGTTGTTGTTGCTCCTTAATAAAATTTGTTTAGTCATGCATTAAGGCTTTTATTCAATAAGCTTTCAACCAATTCCTCTTATAACCAGGAAGAATTCTGCCTCCGTGAGGCTAGGAGGGGAAAAAAAAAAAAATCTGTTCAAGTCTCAGAGTAGAAGAGTGTCTGACATACAGTAGGTTCTCAATAAATATTTGTTGAAGGAATGAATTAAGGATTTAGGCAAGAAATGATGGAATTTTCACATCAAGAAATATTGCAGGAATTGAGCAAGTGATAGTTAATTTCCTGAGGTCTCCTTACATGGAATACGAATCTTAGAGTAATGGAAGGTATTATGGAAGAGGGAGTCGGGGAAAAAAGTCTGAAATGTCTGCTCTTTTTAGAGCTTGATGATTCCCCACTAGGCATCTAGAGAAAGCAACATTTTTTAGTGTTTGAGTTCATTTGCTTTCTTCAACTTTCATTTACGGCTCTTGAAAAACAGGAACCTCTCAGTCTTCCCTGTGCTCCCAGACATGAAGTAAAATAATTCTCTCCGATTTCTCAGAACTGCTCTCAGTAATTTTGGATGCATTTATACTATGTGGAGTGTTAGTTTCTGTGGCCATTTCATTGAAGACAGAAAACTAAGTCTTTCAGTGAATCTCTAATTGTAGAATTTCAGGTGTCAGAAGTCATATAGGAAATGTATTCAGAGTGGGGAAAATAAAGCTGGAATTTTGGGATGGAATTTCTTCTGTGATGCCTGAAATGATTCCATCTATGGAGATATTAATTTTTCTACTAAGCCAATCTTTCCAAGTTGCAGCCATCTGCTGGCCTTCCATCTACTTTCTCTCAATTTTTCTAGCATTAGGACTCATTCATTCACATATTCATTCATTCAATCATCATATGTGCCAGATAATGAGGATATACAAAAGAACGTAATACAACCCCTGTGCAAAACAAATACCTCCCTTGCCCCAAGGGGCCTTACTGTTAGTGGAGAATGCAAACACGTGAAAAAAACCAATAAGGCTCAAATGCGAAAAGGACATTAATGGGCATACAATGGGCTGGGGAAAGTGGGTATGGGGCACATCTGAGACAAACCCAGTCCGATCTAAGGGGGTCAGAATAACTCTTCACTAAGTTGTGATTTTTGCAAATGAGATCTGGAGGATGACGGGGTAATCACCAGGCCAAATGCACAGAGAAGGGTATATCAGTCTATTAAAACCATCAACATTTGGGCCTTTTGTCCTTCCTCAAAGTTCAGTTTGGCTAGAGTGAATGTTAGGGATAAGGTAGTAAATGGTGAAAGGTGAATCTAGACAAATATGTCAGAAATAGAGTGAGAAATTTGGACCTTAACTTCAGCCTTCGTGAAGTGTTTGATGGGTTTTTAACCCAAGATAGACATGATCAACTGAGTATCTTGGGAAGTATTACCCTGTCTACAATATGGAGGGATGACTGAAGAGGGGCAAGCCTGGATTGAAGGGGCTCACTGAGGAGAGTACCCTTCCTTCTGAATATTTCCTAAGAGACGACTATGATCAAGGAGGGATGGCTCAGGTTTCCAGAACGGCTGACCCAAGATACAAACTTTTTAACAAAGATAGCTTAAGAAAATCAACCAACCCTAATTATATATCTGTTCTTAAGAAAACCAACCCACCCTAATTATACACCTGTTCTGCACTTAGCACCATAAAATAGCTTGCCATGAAGTCAATTTGACCCTACTTACCTTAGAATTCTTTCTTTTAGCCACTGTTCATAGATGTGGGTAATGTTCTTTACCAGGGGGTGCTCCTTTTTCATGGGAGAAGTATTTTCTTTCAATGTCAGCTCCGTAAGAAACCTAAAAAATGTTAACAACCAACAGCTGCATTAACGAAGTTCCTTTTCCAAATTTAATAGCTTTTGTAAGAGGAGAGCATTCTCTTCTGGAGCTCAGAAATCTTCTTGGCCAGGGAGAGAGGGAAATAGCCAATTATAAAAATCACTATGTTATCATAACAATAAGGAAGGCTGTAGAAATATAATGCTATGCATCTACTTCTCCACACGCCTAGCATGAGGCAAGGGGAGTTCTTAACAGTTCTGGAGGGAAAGACATAATTTAGCCTTCTGGGCCCTGGTCATTATTTTCCCTTCGTTTTCAGAAGGAGGTCATTTGCTAAATGGAACCCAACTGCACTAAAAAGGGTAAAGGCCTTGAAAAAAGAGGCAATTCATTCTCTTCTTAATCCCTTATTATGGCTGCTTTTAACTGTCCCCTCCAGTAACTAATACTATTATATGGCTTAGTGTTCAGTTCATATGGCTGTGTATAGCTTTTTAATATTTAAGGGGCCTTGTGTGGGGGGAGGGGTAGGTGCGTGGTAGGAAGGGAGGGAGAGGTACTTGTGATACTGGCTTATGAGTAAATGGGTGGGTGAAAGTGGAAGGTAGTTCTGGAAGCTGGTTGAACAGCATAACCAAGAAAAGAGTGTCTTGATTTAAACTATCCAACTACTTCTTAGGATTTCTTTCCTTATGAGCTTTCAAAATCGATAGAGGCTCTGGCTGGGAGCTACCTGCAGAAGATCTGATCTCACGTGGATAAAGCTGCTTCCAAGAAATACAAAGAAATAGCCTTAAAAGAAATTTTTAACATACTACCAGCCCCAGCGCTCAGGGGTGGGCCACATCAAAGAGCTTTGGAGACTCTGGAGAGGAACTTATTTTAACGACGGCACCAATGCCTCACAAATTGACTAGCTGTTTTAAATATTAACCTAGAGAAAGAGAAATGTGGGTAAGACTACAAATGTTGATTAAAAAATTGTTTCTAAAGGACGAAAATGGCAGAATGGATTACGGTCCTGCCTTGTTATTTTGTGACACCTACACTGGGGACCAATTTGAATACTTGTTTGTTCTGTTTGCAGGAGTCAATGGTTGCGGTTTAAAGAGCAGAGCGTTTACTGCCATGAGCAGTTAGGAGAGGATGCGCTGCGAGGTGTGTGCAGTGGAATTTACCAACCGTGGTTTGCTCCAGCAGCTCTCAGAGTGATGGACATGCTCTACGCGTGCACTTGAAAGATGCCAGAAAGGCTTGGGGAGAGTGAAGGACCGGGAGCAGCTTAATCCACTCCCAAGTTTTCACCGAAATTGGCCCTTATGGCATTTTTAATTCACATCTGGAGGAAAATAAATGTGGCCACAATTATTAACACATTCTGAAAGGAATAAGTCAAGAGCTACTTAGACGGCACTGGTGTCTGTTATCAAAATCTCAGCAGAGAAGTGTTAATGTGGCATGTGTTATTTTAGCCTCCCCAGGTGGGCTGCAGCTAAGAACAGGAGAGAAAATCATTAAGGGGATGCTTAAATACAAAATGTTAATTTTGCAAGAAAGGAAATCAGTGAACGAGATTAGAGGAAATCGTTGGTACAGGAACTGAGAGACTTCAAAAGATTACACAGGAAAACCAGAAGTAAATCCCCGTCTTACAGAAGAGAAACCTAGCTCTAAAGAGATTGACAGTAGCAGAGAAAAATATCTCTGTCTTTTGTCTCAGGAAGGCCTGAAGTTGGTTCATTCCCTTCCCCAAAGAAACTTATTTTTGATTAAGCCTTAATGACATAATTTGACTTTGAGTAACATGCTATTTTACTGAACATCTTACAGCACGAATGCATGTTGTGTTACCGATTTGACATTTTGGGGATGTTTAGGTAACTGTTTCTGAGGATTTTCATCTAGGATCTGAAAGTTTGGGAATCAGTTCTATGGGACTTTGATTTGGATAAAATGCAGTAGTGGTACACAATTGCAATCACCTTTGGAGAACCAAGTGGTAACTAATGATCTAGAACTATCCAATGACTGAGAGGAAGGCCTCTCACCTAGGAGACTAACATAGACCAGGAAGCCAAAGATAGTGAGTGATTTTCCAGAAAACAGATGGCTAAGCAGCCACATGGCTGAAGGCAGCTCCCCTATTTCTGTCATCATACTCTCATGGAAAATCTTGGCATCTTATGTGGTATGTTTTACATCCTGAAGCCGGCATGTGGGAGGCAGCAGGGACACTTGTCTGCCCAGGTAGGGAGTTACAGTCCAGAACCTTGATAAGAAGTTGCAGTTGTGGTAAAGTAGGGTCTGGACTGTGTTCGTGAGTGTGTCTATATGGTGGGGGGGGGGGTGTAGAAGTATCAGTGGAAGAGGGTTTACTAAGTACTGAAAATGCCGTTGCATGTAGGTAGATGGCTTTACCATTATTGTTTTGTTTCCCCTATGGCAACCAAGATCTTATTTGAAATCATCACCTGACATCTAGTTATGGCACTTGTTATTTTGGGAAGTGATTAATAAACCTGAGTGAATTTGCTCTTTCTGAAAAAGGCGTATTTCAGTCCCGTGGCCTCTAGGTGCTGAATACCATTTCCTAACTGTTGGGTAAGAAAGGGAATCAAGTATTTACAGCAAAAACAGGTACAGTGGCATCAGAGCTATGATCCAGCAGAAAATGAACTCAAGTGACTCTACAGATTTCTCATTTGAGTCAGGCCTTATTCAGAACGAACTTTAGATCATTTGGATTTTCTCAGACCAAGTACTCAGGAGGGTCTTAGTTTCTTTGTCAGCAGACAACAACAGACACACAAGGTGGGGAAATTAATAGCCTCAGAAACAGGAGGGGCTAGGTCTTGCAACTTGTGGTCAAGTTTCTACTGTCACCCAGAATCTGGCATGACAGATGCCACCCAGGGATGGCACACCTCAGTTCAGGATAAAGCTGCTTGTTTAAGATTATTAGTGAGTTCCGTCCTCAAATGGGCCCTGGCTTATCACCATTGCCTGGTAAATAAGTATCTTCTCCTCCCTTTGGGAATCCAAAAAAAATGCAATTTTATTTCTGCAGCTGCCTCATAAAGCAATGTAACAATAAACACTATATGCGAAATATGCAAAATTTTCCCCAAAGGGAAGAATATGTGTTATAGTGGTTTATAATGAGGAAATCCAGGGAGGATCTTCCAATAAACAAGCACTGCCATGAAGGATAAGTTTCCCCAGCCAGGAGACCCAATTAGTGGAGCCAAGTTTATGGAGAAGGAGACACAGCCTAACTGCTTTTCAGTAACCCGCCCCCCTCTTTAATTTAAGTTAATTTAATGTTAAAGCCTGGGGTTAGAAGAATAACACATTTCATCATCATTTTTAGTAATAGCCTTATTGAGACATAACAGACATCCCACAGAATCTACCCCATCAACACAACGGCCATTTCTCGTCTATTCAGAGTAAGTAGCCAGGGACACTATTAGATCCTGCTTGGGTTTTTTTGTTTGTTTTTTGTTTTTTCATTTTTTAGTTTTCACAAAGTACAAAAAAATCTTCCTGTACCCCAAATTTCTAATATCTTAGGGTGTCTATGCATTTCTGTTGGGGACTATTTACTGGCCATCATTTGGTCACCATCAGCCTTGTATTAAGTTGAAAGGAAATCCCTTCAATAACAGAGAAATGTACTCATTTTGGGGTAGTTGTGCTGGACATTTGTTTAGACATTTTAGACAGGTGAAACTGTATTAGTAGAAAAAGTAATACATCATGATGTGAGTGTGGAAAGAGAACTTCACGTGGGTTCTTGAGATTGGGGTTCTCTGCAAGGCATGCTGATGAGAAGCTTGGCCAAGCCACTTAATCTCTCTTGACTTTTTTTTTTTTCCTTGTGTGCACAAAAGGAAAATCAAATTTTGCTGAGATGCCACTTTGAAAACAGGGTGCTATGGTAACAGTGGGTCACAGTGGGCTACTTCTTATAGGTCCCTAGAAGTTCTCCTTGGAGGTTGACTGTGAGCTGAAACATGCATGTTGCAAAAAAGGCAGGCAAGTAAAGGTCAGAGGGTACAGCTTTCAGGCAAAGGGGCAACTGTAAAGGCCATACAGCTGAATTACAGTAACTGGGCGGAGGGACACAAAGGAGCTCAGATTGACTAGAGCAGAGAGCAGTGAGGAGAGGGGCAGAGAACAGACAAGAAGTAGTCAAGGCCTAGATCATGCAGGGCCTTTAAAACACAGCAATAGGCTTGGATTTTATGCTAAGATCCCTGTTTAGGTGCCAACTGGTTCTAAGCAATAAAGACCTGGGTTAATATTTTTAATAGATTCATGCCATGTGAATAACGGAGGCCATAAAAGAAGCAGGAAAGTAAAATAGGAAGCTACTGCAATGGTCCAGGCAAGCTGTGATGATGGCTTGGACTAGGGTGGAAGCACGGGAGGTGAGGGAGAAAATGACCCTACCTTTGACACCATGTGCTTCTGATAGTTGTAAGGAGGTTCAAATGAGCAAAGGAAACTGATATTTATTAAGTGATAACATAGTGCGGTCTCTCTGGGCAAGATTTCTTAAATATGTTTTATTAACTCTTCCCAACACACCTGTGAGATTAGCAGCCAAGGAATATGAGTAATGTTTGAAAGTTATAAAGTGCTATATAAACATAAGGAAGGGGTACCATGACTATGATAGTTATTGCTATCCTTCATCTGCTTGGGTCCACCATGGACACTAAGGTAGCCCCCCGAGAATGACTTGTATACCACATATCCTCTTCAATGAGCCGATGGTCTGCCTTCTTACATTTTCCATGAATCTTTATTATGCTGTGTCTGAAGAGGGCTTCGTAGTTAATCAGTTGTCTAAAGTTTAAAATTCTAAATCTCATCTGCACAGCACATCATGTCTTAAGAATAAAGAACATCATCCTTTCATTTGTACATATGTAAAACAGTAAAACAAAATGAAAACAAAAACCTATTGCATACATTTGAATCCCACTGCATTTAAAAAAGCAGCCGTTTGCTCAATATAATGATAAAGTGCTTTGAGTATGCCAAAAAATGAGCATGTGTTCTGCTCTCAAGGAATTCAGAATCTAGGGGGGTAAGGAGACCAATTAGATCAAGGATCAGAGTAATCATAGTCAAATCATAACAATTAACATCTATTGAGAACTTAGCACATGCCAGTCATTATTTCGGGCATTTTACATTTAATATACCATGCAGTCCTCACAAAACCCCTATGAGGTTGGCAGTTTAAGTAGCTCCATTTTATAGGTGGGAATTTTCAAATAACACATGTGATAAGTGGTATGAGAGAAAACCAGGTGAAAGAATTATAGAATAGGGTGCTTAGATCACTTTTCATTTTTTCTTCAAATGGAAGTGTTACTGTTTTTTGTTTTGCCCTTATCCCCAAATCCACCTCCCCTCTAACCATCAGTTTGCTAAGAGACTATTTCTCAGTTTGCCTCTCTTGTTCCCCCCATGACTGTGTGTTCTGTTTCTTAAAATCCACATATGAGTGAAATCTGAATTTGTCTTTCTCTGACTGACTTATTTCCCATCATGTAACACTCTCTAGCTCCATCCGCATCATTGCAAATGGCAAGGTTTCATTCTTTCTTATGGTTGAGTCATATTCCATTATATACATTATGGAAATAGCCCAAATGTCTACCAACTGACAAATGGATACATTTATCTTCTTTATCCATTTGTCAGTTGGTGGACATTTGGGCTATTTTCACCAGAATTTGGCTATTGTAGAGAATGCTGCTATAAACACTGAGGAGCATGTATCTCTTTGACTTAATATTTTTGTATTCTGGGGGTAAATGCCTCATAGTGTAATTGCTGGATCCATGGGTGATTCTATATTTAACTCTTTGAGGAACCTCCATACTGTTCTCCAGAGTGGCTGCACCAGTCTTCCTTCCCACCAACAACGTGAGGGTTCCCTTTCCCCACATCCTCACAACACCTGTTGTTTCTTGTGTTGTTGATCTGGGCCATTCTGACAGGTGTGAAGTGATAGCTCATCGTCCTTTTGATTTGTATTTCCCTGATGACGAGCGCTGTTCAGCATCTTTTCATGTGACATTTTTACCAAAGAGTGCTTTTTTCTTATAGAGATGTGTCCCTCCACAGGAATCTCCAACTTCTTCAAAATAACCAAACTCTGCACCAGTATATTTTTTGACAGTCTATTGCATGGACATACTGCTACAATCACATGCTTACTGATACCAAAAGTGACTTGTTGACTGAAACCAGTATTAATAAACAGAAACCAGAGATTTAGGAAAAAGTAGAGTTGCTTGTCAGATAAAGTAGCATTTTGGTCCTAACACTTATTTCTGTTATCAAAGACTCATAAATGTTCACGTTATCTTTAGTGATATATACATCTAGCTGAATTTATTATCCAATATACATAATGTTCACACCCTTTATATCCAAAGTAAAGATCATCCTTCTACTTTTAAAACAAAGAAACTATACAACTTGACTTACTCTTTTGATTTAGAGGGGATGACATTTTAAAGATGAAGTTGTAGTCCAGAGAAGGTAAATGATTTGATCATGGTCAGAGATCAAGTATGTGTCTGAGATATACCAGAATTTTATTTTTCTGACCTCTACCAATTCAGAACTTTCTATTCATTCATTTAATTATCTGTTTATTTGCCTGTTCACACATTTATTCATTGTTTTTTGAACACCTACTATGTGCTAGATTTGGTCCTAAGTATACAGTTATAGCAAAGAACAAAACACACAGAGAAACGGCTCTCATAGAGCTCATGTTCTAATGAATGAGATAAGTTTCAACTTAAGGGAGGCACAGAGCTATATTTTTCAATGTGGTAAGATAAATAACATTAAGGATATATAGTGAGTGATCGAAAAATCAAAGCAAGATGGCATTAAGTTTTTAATTCTCAGGTCTTTTATACAAAAAAAAAAATACTGAAAAGGCTTAGCTCACATTATGTTCCAGCAATATGGCCTTCTAATGAAAAATGTCATTCTCCTGGGTTATAAAAAGACAACAAAAATGATAAAGCCAGTCAAAACTACTAAGGTTCTTTTCCTTCCCCCTCTCTCCCATATATCCACTATTTCATTTTGATATACTTATCAAGCCCTTTGGTTTCCCTTGGGAGTAAAGAGGTATATTATTAGGAAAAATCACTCAACTTGTATTTATGGCTGTCATTGGTTTTAAGAGTGAACAAACATAGAATGAATTTTTATTCGTGTCATTATTCTTTGTAAAAATTGAATAATCAACTTTAATTTTTTTCCTATTTATATCCTATATTCCCTTTACAAATATTAGCTAGTCAAATCTTAGCACCTTCTGGAGAGAGCGGTTTATAAATTGACGAGTTAATTGAGAAATTAAGACATCAACACCAGTCACCAGGCAGGAGAGAGGAGCAGAAATAGGCAGCTCAAGTGTGCTTCCTAGAGTTTGCTTCAGTGTGGAGCATACTTTACAAGTGGTGTGATTATTCCATCTATCAAACAGATGTGTTTGATAAACAATAATCAATATGAGGAAATGCAGGGGAGTTCACCGGCATCAGGAAAAACCAGAGCTGAGTGCACCATTGCCTGCCAGTTAATTCTAGAAGAGTTCTAAAAGGAGGTAGATATGTTAATAAGGGAGCAAAACATCCTTATAACAGATCAAACTGAATCTTGTATTACTGACTCTTTGAATAGTGTGGCCCATCAAGTCCTAGGGTGATTTATACAGTCTAATCAACCACCTGGGAAATTTTATTTACACCTGGGCAACCAATGAGCTAGATAAGGGACAGAAAATAGTTTCCCAGGGGTTCAATTTTGTCCAAGATTTATGGGACTCACAAGAAATCTCTTTTTCCTGTCCAGCATTTTTCAATTTCCTCTGATTTCAGCCCTTTACCAAAAATAACACAAACAATACCTACTTCATATAAAGGCTATAGGTGGCAGATGTGGCAAGATGAATGCAACATTATCCTGACAGTGTGTTTTATATTTTATACCAAAATCTACTTTTAATTCTGGGAAATCCATATAAACTTTTCACCTATGATGTTCTTCACAATCAGGCCATAAAAACTGAAGATTTTAGTTGTAAAATTAAATATTCAGAACACCATGGATAATACATATCTACCAGAAGAATGATAAAATATTGTAACAGAAGAGGATGTTGCCATACCATACTATGTTTGATAGATAATGAGGCACAGGTTGGAGAACTCTGAAATTACTTCCTGCAAAATGATAGGGAGTTGATATATAGTTTGGAACAACTGTAATTCCAGATCTCTATTTTTTTTTTAAAAAGATTTATTCATTTTGGAGAGAGAGAGAGAGAGAATGAGAATGCGGGGGGGGGGGGGCAAAGAGAGAATCTCAAGAGACTCCCTACTGAGCAGGGAGCCCAACATAGAGCTCATGACCCTGAGATCATGACCTAAGCCAAAATGAAGAGTTAAAAGTTTAACTGAGAGAAGCATGCAGGCACCCCTCCTGATCTCTGCTGCTTAAGAGGGAACCAATTACCTTATTAGAATCCTTATTCATTGTTTCAATAATTCATCAGCAGTTTGCCCATCTATAGCTGCAAATAAATTTCTGATCCTTATGTTAATATTTATATCTCTGAATTCCTAAGTTTTCAGTGATGGAATGTTCATGGGCTCTAACTCACCTTTCAGAGACAAGATCTAGAATAGTCACATCTCACAAATGTTTGTAGATGGCCTAATTAATCTTGGTAGATGTCTATGATATGGTGTGAAATTATGCAAACATATATACATACATAGTTTAGACTACATAATTTTTTCTTAGCAAACACCAAGTACCATATGCCTTTGCCTATTTTCCATTTAACTAGTCCCTACTTACTTTATAAAACCCAGGGCTTCTGGATAGTTGCTTTTGGCTCAAGTCATGATCCCAGGGTCCTGGGACCAAGCCCCCGTGTTGGGCTCCCTGCTCAGTGGGGAATCTGCTTCTCCCTGTGCCTCTGCCCTCCCCATGCTTGTGTTCTCTCTCTCTCAAGTAAATAAATAAATCTAGTCTTTAACAAAACAAAACCCAGCTCAAATATTCCCTCCTCCCATCTTACGTCCTGACCACCAGTCTGAGTGAGGGTTCCTCTACTTGCTCCCACAGCACAGATTCGTGTCTTTATTGGTACACTCATCACACAGAAGTGTAACCTTTGATTCACTTCTCTATTCCCCCCTCCCCCACTTTGAACTCTACTCTCCATGAAGGGATGAGCCATATTTTTATTTACTATAAAACCCTCTTCTATAATAAGCTAGTGAATTTAAACATGATCTTGAGAATAATGGAAAGACAAAGAACAAATTTATGTAGGGAAGTGATACAAATAGATATGTTTTCTGAAGGTTCACTTACGCTGTGACATGAACTATGGCTTCTAGATGGTGATGACTAAAGGTAAAAACAGTTGGAAGATTATTTCAGTAATTTAGGAAACAGGGATGAGTTTGTGCTAAATTCATTCTCATACTTGAGAGTAGAGGACTACCCTCAAGGAGGTGGAGAGGAGGAAAAAGCATGTTAAAGTTAAATCATTTAGAGATTTGTAAGCTGAGTCTACTTTTTTCCCTCTCTCTTCATATTTAATCAAATATGTTTTCTTGAGTTCCTGGCTTGTACTTTTGAAAAGATGCTGGTAACATTCTCTGAAACAGGAAACAGAAGAGGAATATGCAAAATCAGGTACATTCAGTTTTGAACATTTTGAACTTGAACTTTTTATTAGTATGCCCTTCAGGAGTCTCAGATTGGAGGGGAACATGGTATCATCCAAGAAGAGTACATCATATGGGAAATATGGAGGCTTAAAATGGAAATCTAGAAATAAGAATGCTAAGTGACAAACAAGAAGGGAGGCAAGCAAAGAAGAACTATTCAATTGCAAACAACACCAAGGAGAGCAAGAGGAGGTGTTGACTATCATTAGATTATAGCATGTGTCATTCTTTACCTGCATTGATCTCCTGGGGTCTCACCCTGCAGGAGTCTATCCCTGCCATTCTTAATCTATAAAGCGGATCTACTCAGTAACACGTGAAGAAAGAACTGTCATTCTCCAAGGAACATGCAGCAAAGACCAAAGATTGGGTAAGACTCTTTTCGTTCCCTTCCCCAGTGTGGTGCTCTCATAATGAATCAATTCTTGCTTTCATTTTCCATCTGAAAAACTCAATTCATTGTAAATTGAAACAAATAAAACTCAACATAAAACAAATCTCATTCAAAGTGTTCAGTGCTTCGTTGGCTGGTGATATGGAGAGATTGTTTTATCAACTTTGAAGGAAATATTCATCACCATTTTGGCAACTTTGTCACTCACATTCGGAAACATCCCTTATGTTTAAGTGAGGAGAAAAAGGAAGGAAGAGCTCTTAAAATAAAGGTGTAGAGTTGACATTCAAAATAGATGGTGAGATAAAGATCTTCCAAGACCCACAAGGTTTGAAAGAGTTTATGACCACCAAGCCGGGACTACAAGAAATATTAAGGGGGGGTTCTATAAAAGAAGAAGGAACCCAAGAGTGACATAGAACAGAAATTTCCAGAGACAATCTATAGAAACAAGGACTTCACAGGCAACATGAGGTCAATAAAAACTTATCTTTCAATTATTACTCTCCATGTGAACGGCCTAAACACTCCCATAAAATGACACAGGGTTGCAGATTGGATAAAATGACAGGACCCTGTCTCTACAAGAGACCCATTTGGCAACTAAAGATACATTCAGACTGAAAGTGAAGGAATGGAGAAGCATCTTTCTTGTCAATGGGCTTCAAAAGAAAGCTGGGGCAGTGATTCTCATATCAGATAAATTATATTTTAAACTTAAGACTGTAGTCAAAGATAAAGAAGGACACTACATCATTCTTAAAGGGTCTATCCACCAAGATGATCTAACAATTGTAAATATTTATGCCCCCAATGCAGGAACAACCAACTACATAAGACAACTGTTAATCAAGATGAAGATTCATATTGATATGAATATATTAATAGTAGGGGATCTTAACACACCACCCTCAGTAACAGACAAATCATCCAAGCAGAAAATCAATAAAGAAACAAGAGCATTGAATGACACATTGGACCAGATAGACCTTATAGATATACACAGAACATTCCACCCTGAAACAACAGAATACTCATTCTTCTTGAGTGCACATGGAACTTTCTTCAGAATAGACCACATGCTTGGTCACGAATCAGGGCTCAACCAATAAAGACTGAGATTATTCCCTGCATATTCTCAGACCACAATGCTTTGAAATTGGAATTCAACCACAAGAAAAAGCATGGAAGAAATTCACACTTGGAAGCTAAAGACCACCCTGCTTAAGAATGTTTGGATCAACCAGGAAATCAAAGAAGAATTTAAACAATTCATGGAAACCAATGAGAATGAAGACACATTGGTACAAAACCTATGGGATATGGCAAAGTCAGTCCTAAGGGGGAAGTACATAACTATCCAAGCCTCACTCAAAAAGATGGAGAAATCCAGAATACACCAGCTCTCTTTACACCTTAAAGAACTGGAGAATCAACAACAAATTAAGCCAGCCCCATGCAGAAGAAGGGAAACAATCAAGATTAGGGCAGAGATCAATGCATTAGAAACTAGAGATACAGTAGAACACATCAACGAAACTAGAAGCTGGTTTTTTGAAAGAATAAGATTGAGAAAGGAGAACCCTCTTACACTGTTGATGGGAATGCAAGTTGGTGCAGCCATTTTGGAAAACAGTGTGGAGATTCCTTAAGAAATTAAAAATAGAGCTACCCTATGATCCTGCAATTGCACTCCTGGGTATTTATCCCAAAGATACAGATGGAGTGAAAAGAAGGACCACCTGCACCCCAATGTTCATAGCAGCAATGACCACAGTCACCAAACTGTGGAGAGAGCCAAGATGCCCTTAAATGGACGAATGGATAAAGAAGATATGGTCCATATATACAATGGAATATTATGCCTCCATCAGAAAGGATGAATACCCAACATTTATATCAACATGGACAGGACTGGAGGAGATTATGCTGAGTGAAATAAGTCAAGCAGAGGGAGTCAGTTATCATATGTTTCACTTACTTGTGGAGCGTAAGGAATAACACGGAGGACATTGGGAGATGGAGAGGAGAAGTGAGTTGGGGAAAATCAGAGGGGGAGACAAACCATGAGAGACTGTGGACTCTGAGAAACAAACGGAGGGTTTTGGAGGGGAGGGGGAGAGGGGTTGGGTGAGCCAGGTGGTGGGTATTAAGGAGGGTATGTACTGGATGTGGTGAATTTTGGAACACACGAACACACACACACACACACACACACACACACACACACACATTAAATTAAATTAAATTGAAAAAAAAAGTGTAGAGGTGGAAGCATTCTGGGCTTTGCTTAACTACACAAACAAAAAACAAACAAACCAAAACAAATAAACAAACCAAAACGGTTGAATAATTCTGACCTAAAAATGTCAAGACCAAGTTGTTATCTCATGTCCTATAAACATATAGATGATAATTTCATTTCCTCTGAGGCAAAAAAATTAGAACATATCAGGCCATGCTGGTAATAAAGTTTGGTTCAGTTGAAGTTGCTGCTTCTGAGCTCTTGCTTCAATCTGGGCAATTCAAAAGATGGTCTGATATCTGTGACATATCTCCTCAATGTGAAGTTTTGGTGACAAAGTGACTTGTACGTTCATTTTAGGCAAGTCATTTATTTGCTAGAAGAGCAATGAGATTTTTGCATGAGAAGTTCACAGTAACAGCTGAAGGACCACACAAAAGTATCCAAGAGCTTATAAATTATTTTTAAATTCTGTGATTAATGGTGGCATGCTATTTTAACAGGAGATATGGGTTTTCTCTCCTTACAAATCTATAGGAGTTTAGGCAAGTGTGATAGCAGCTATAGGTGGGCATCAGGAAACAGAATCCCCACCAAACATTACATGAAAAGTCTCCATGAAGTCTGTGCCTCTATGTAAAATCAGGCCCTCACACTGGATTCAGAGAACAGTCACTCTTCCCTGTTTTCATTGATCATACTGGGTACCCTTTACCCAGCACAGTTAGAGAGCACCATTGGCCAAGTAGTGTTCTGCAGAAGGTGTGCTGGGGGTCCAAAGAAATTACTGTTTTGTTGCCTTCATGTAACAGGAAACCAGAGACAATGAGACGAAGTAGAAATTTTGCATTTCACTAATTTGTTGAGGCAGAGAAGGTATAGATGTCCATAACTCACGTTCTTGTTGTAACTGCCCAAGTTCTTTTAAATTACTGAGAGCTGAGGGTAAAGAAAGTGACTCAGTCTTCATCTCCTGGATGGCAAATAGTGGCTGAGTTTAGCTCCAAAGCTGAGTGAATTAGGGGTAAAAATTCCCACAAGTCAATCTTTGAGATTATGTATGTTTAGAGCAGTCAAGAAAGGATTTGAAATAAATTTTTGCTAAAGATGAGGAAAATGAGTCCCTAAAGAAGGGAGATGACAGATCTAGCATCACTGTTTGAGGAAGTGTTTAGTATTTTTTGCTAAATATTTTCTGTTCTTCATCCTCAAAGTTTCAGGTAAGATTGTATTTTCCTGCTTGCATGACGATGGTATGGCCATGTGACTTGTTTTGTCCATTAAAAATGGAGCAAAATGATACTCTCTGTTGGAAACTTAAGAGTCATGTGTAAATTGCCTTGTCTCCATTTACCTATCAGGGAAAATATGGAAGCAGGGAAATGAAGCTTCCCACTGCCTAGATCCTTTAGTGTGATCACATAAAACAAAGTCTCCCAGTAGACCCATGATGGGTAGTTAGTGTGAATGAATAATAAACCTTTTGTTCTTTTAAGCCCCTTAAACTCAGAGATTGTTTATTTTGTTTTAATTTTATTGGGTGTTTTTTTGTTTTGTTTTGTTTTTACTGTGGCACAATCTAGCCTATACTGATTGATGTATTTCTCTAGAAAATGGAATTTCCAGATGCAGAATACAAATTTACTTACTTGTAGCCTATTTCTTGTCCTACAATACAAAGCTGTGTGTAAAAGTACCCACCAATACGTGTGCCAAGTCACATGTGGCCAAGAAAATATGGTAGTCATTACATGGGCTGGATGAGTAATACCTATGGTCCCTTAGCCAGCTGGCCTTTAGAAATCATGCATGACTTTATTAGTCACATCTACAATTTAGATATCATGGAAAAGCACAACTTTGTCCATAATCATGATCACAGGTGGAATTATTCTATTGCTCTCTAGCCTTGCAGTTCTCTCTATATAATTCAACCATAATCTCCCTCCCTATGTAAGTCTATGTGTATTGTCTATGTTTAACTGTTAGGACTGAGTTCAAGTATAAATAACAACCACCACCAAACTAACAGTAGCTTAAACAAACAGGAGTTGTTATTATTTTTTTTCTCATACCAAATATTTAGAGATTGGTAGCTAGTCAATGTTGTTTTCAAAATCTAGATCCTTCTATTCAGTCCTTATTATGTACTCCTTCACTTTTGCAACCATGGTTCCAAAAGAGATGCTGTGGCTCCAGCCATCATAGCCACATATGAAGTAGGAAGAAGAGAGGAGAAAGCAGAACAGTACTGGCAGACTTCATTTCAGCTTCGCTGGCCAAGACTGTGACTTACGCTCACTCCTCAAGGTGAGAGATGTTGAAAAACTGCAAACCAGAATTTTCATGATTGACTTGGACCAATTCATCTCTTAAAAGTGAGCATATACTCTCCCAGAACACAATCAGGATTTTTTCTGGAAAGGAAGAAGAGAATGAATATAATATTTGTCTTACTATCTGTTCATGTTTATTGCAGGTCACAAGATAAAAGATGATGTCACCTCAGTATACTTGACAAATTATGTAATACCCATTCACCGTTTATTGTTGATTTAAAAGCAAGGACATAGAAATTTCTTTGAAATGAAAATTGTATATAGTACCCCTCTCAGAGGTCTATGCCATTGCAGCTACTTTTGTTTTTATGAATTAAGCTCTTGAGTTATGTCAGAATAAAGACTGAGAAGGCTTGACTTCATAGAATTATTAGAAAACTATAGAAATATGCTCAGAGAGAGATGTTTGTTAATTCCAGTACCTGCTAAATTCACTGGGGTGGTAGCAAGCACAAGCTTTAGGTTCAATTAGACCTGAGTCTGACTCAAAGATTTATTACTTTGCTTTACTACTGGCTGACCACATGTACAGGTCATTTTACCTCTGTGATTCTCACCTCTATATGTGATAACAACCTTTAGAATTTTCAAGGAAATTAAATTATTATAGGGCATGAATATCTACTAGCGTTACTCATAGGTTATTCACAAAATAAAAGCATTGAAACTATTTAGAAAGTGATGTAATGGAAGTGGAAAGGGGAGAAGGTTGCACGTTGGGATAGTAACACCTCGACCCCATGTTCCACCAGGAACTCTATTTCTCTCACTACTTGAAGCTTCTCTTCATAACAAAAACTCTCTGTTGGATTAAAAAAAAAAAATCTGAAAAATCTCCCCTATTTCTTTCAATTTCTATGAGCTGTAGCTATCAGCTTTCTAACTGATTCTTTAAATTATTCCTTATGCCATAGTGTTGTATAATTTATACAGAACACTCTCTCCTGTCTTGTATTATTTAATTCTCCAAAGTGTTTGGTGAAAGGATTTCATATGAAAGCAGTGACACAAAATAAAGCAGCATTGTACCAGTGTCTTGCATCTTTAATAAAGTTGCTCTCAAACAGCATTTCAGTAAATGAAATGTACCCAGCAATGGCAAATTTTCATATATCAAAGATATGCTCTGACCTGCTCTGGGACATAAAGCCTAATACCATAATAGAGCCCAGAGGTTTATGTTTGATTTGATTTGGCTTTCTTTCTTTCTTTTCTTCTGTAGAAGATATTACCTAGTTTCCAAAATAATAATCATCAGAGTAAAAAACCCATCCCATCCAATGGCAGAGAAGAAGCATCATTAAGATTGAAGACATCCAGTGGCAATGTTAGATCCTCAGCCTTTTGAGAAAAATACATACACACATACACACCCAAAAAACAAGGAAGGGAAAGGAGCTTTGTCAACCTTAATTATTTATAACACATTTTTAGGAATGCTCCAAGCCTCATTCTATAAGAAACTTTCCAACATGAAACACAGAACAAAGAAAGAATCTCTGATACTTAGTAAAGCATGAGAGAGATTTAAGATTTTAAGGACACATGTGTATAGATAGAGTGACTTCAAATGCCCAAGAGCAAATAGTCGCAGAAGGCAAATGGAGTCACCCCTACAAGTGAGGGGAGATGGAAAAAAAGCCAGACAACCAAGCATCCCCTTCCTGATCACGTGACACCACTGCTACAAATCAGCCTGCCTCACCATTCGAGGGTGAGCTGCTTACTATAATGGGAAATAATGGTCTTTCAAGGTCACAAAAATGCAATATTTGTCTTATAGAAGGGAGAGTTTACTTTTCCCTGGGTAAGCATGTCCATGATAAAAACTGAAGGACATGGAGAAAACAGCTCAGCTCCATACAATGCCTAACGGTGAATCAAAGTGCTCAAGGCAGTGTGGTACTCATCTATTTCTTTTTGGAGTTTGGAGACACATTAATCTCCAAGTTTAAGAGTTTTCTGTTGAAAGGTGAATATCTCATGGAAGAATAACACCTAAGAGATTGTCAGCGATTTCACAGGGCAAAGGTCCTATGATGTTCAGAGTCAGATGATGTAAGTGGTGATAGAAATCACCAAAGTACCAAAGATATTTGACCCATTTAACATATATGCTGAGGACTAGTCTTATTTAAAAGTGGAAAAGGAATATCCCATTGTGTATATATACCTCATCTTCTTTGTCCATTCAATGTCCACTTGGATTCTTTCCATTATTTGGCTGCTGTGGACATTGCTGCTATGAACATTCGGGTGCATGTGCCCCTTGGGATCACTACATTGGTATCTTTGGGGTAAATATGTGGTAGTGCAGTTGCTGGGTCATAGGGTAGCTCTATTTTTAACCTTTTGAGGAACCTCCATACTGTTTTCTAGAGTGGCTGTACCAGATTGCATTCTCACCAGTAGTGTAAGAGTGTTCCCCTTTCTCTGTATCTATGCCAACACTTGTCTTTTCCAGACTTAATGGCCACTTGGAGTAATCAGGAAGAGCAAATATCTTAATAAAAAATGACTGAAAACTTGATGATTCACAGACCTGTACCCCTGAGGCAAATAATACACTATATGTTAATATAAAAAAATGACTAAAAAACAGGAAGGTAGGGAGAAAATAGGAGATTAAGTCAGAAAGACACCTAAGGAATAAATCACATAAGACCCTGCAGACCATGGTAGGGCTTCAGCTTTTAGGTGGAGTAAGAGGCAAAAAGCCACTAAAGGGTTTTGAGGTAGAATAATGACATGATTTTATGCAAGAGATGGATGACGCTGGTAAGAAGTATTCAAAGTCTGGATATATTTTACTTATAGCCAACGGGACATACAAATGAATTAGATATGGAGTATGTGAGAAAGAGCTGACAAGAAAAAAATTCATGTCACAAGTCACTGTAAGCATGTTATACACCAAGAATTTGGATGAGGAAAGGAATACTCTGAGGTCTTAAACCTAGCTATGGTATTGGTCTACGACATTGCTCTACCTGTCTTGTGGATTTTGCAGTCCTCTTTCCTTTGACTTAGACCTTTCGTGTTGAGATTCTGGAGATATCTTTTCTCTCCATTTATACAGCATTATCAATTTGTTATTCACACAAATTTGTTCCAGGGAAGTTTGATTTTTGTCTCTTTCCTCCTAGTTTGTTTGAAATCTTAAACAACTGTTTAAGTCTGAATCTCTCTAATAAACCCTTTAGAAATGAAAATGGCATGTTTAATGGCACAAGACATATCAGATAGTTGGGATTCTTGTACTACCAGGGAAATGTTCATTAGAAAGAAATCTGGTAGCAATACTGCCATTGCTACATTCAAGGTAAAAAAAAAAAATCTAACAATGCAAATGCAAAGCCAAGAAACTGTGTCTGTTATCAAGTTATTCTATCAATGAGGAAAATTTCTGTGCTGCAGATTCAAACTTGGCCAGGAATGGTCGGGCAAGGAAGAAGAGATTCTATAAATTTTAAAATTCTTGTGACACCTAAATTTTCAGTTGAAATCAAAGTTTCCTGGGAAGGGGCAGGTGATGACTTCTTTAGCCCCAATATGCTAGATACTGTTTTTAAATTATTGTAATTTTGTGTGGAAACCATGCATGCTAGGGCAGAGTTGAATGCCCAGCTACCACTCTGCAAGTATGGATCATATGCAATTATAGAATTTTCCAACTCATTTGTTTCCAAATACTGATGGAGTAGTTGGTGATTTATGATGTGTGGCTTCTGAGATCTGCACAAAACTGATCTCAAAACTCTATTTACCTCACAGCTCTATTATTTGGGGCTTGGTAATGAAAGGCTTTCCCACCATTCACATACACCCTCCTTATCTTTCCCCCCCTTTTTTTTTTTCCTATATACTTTAAAACTTAGCTGCCTTTTTTTTTTTTTTTAAGAGTGTATTCCCAGTGTGGAGCCCAATGTGGGCTCAAACACATCACCCTGAAATCAATACCTGGGTGGAGGTCAAGAGTCAGACGCTTAACTGACTGAGCCATGCAGGTGCCCCTAAAATTTAACTCCGTAAGCCCACTTTTTAAAAGCCCATTTTTAATTAGCTACATGACGTCAGGCAAGTTACCTGATATGAGTGGACCTCAATCCTTAACTAAAATGGAAAATTCAGGTAGGGAGCAGGACATATAAAAAATAGCAATTCAGTATACACGAACATTTTCACACCAATTAAAAAGTTCTGCACAAATGCATATTGAAGAATTAAGAGCCTGGGAAATAATAAGACTTGGAAACATTTCCTTTTCAAAATACTTTGGAGGTAGAGAGATGCATAGAGAGGATTTCTATGTCACTTGGGCACTGAGTCAGGGCAGTGGAGAGAATATTAGCCAGATTTGACCCCAAAGACTTATCAGACTTTTGTTCTAGAGCTGGCATGACAAATACATGTTATCTCATTTGCAAATTCCAAATCATTTTAATGGCTGCCCAGAAAAACATGTTAAGAAGTATTCTAATGTATATTTTGGACTAATCAGGATTGAGATCTATTATTGATGTCATGGATCATACTGATGCAATAATAACAAAGTGAGAAAATGGAGGCACTGAAGCACATGACTTGCTAGTTTTCCCTCGTATTAGACAACTGGCTTTAAGGGTTTTATTATGCATTTACTCCATTTGAACATTAGTGGCTTTATGCCAAATGTGTATGACTGGATTCCCTTGAAGTTATTTTCTTTGTATGAGTCCTTGAGTTTTTATGTTCAAATTATTTGTCTTAAATGCCTATGTAGTTGTTCTTCAGACTGTATAATTAAGAAGTATGAATTGTTGACATAAATGACTCTACTTCCTTTGCAAAGAACACTATAATGCTTTAAGATAAAAACCTTGACTTTAAAAAAAATTAGATTGCATTTGAAAAACTAATCCTTATTCATATTCAGCAATTTAAAAATTATAGAAAAGTAAAGAGAATAAGTTAAAACCCTGCACAATCCTGCACAAACTCAGTTTGATCTATCGTATAATATCTTGATGAATATAATTCTATCTTGTTTCCCATCATATGTATAGGTAAACTATTTTATAGATACATATGTAAATGGAGTGTATTTAGATTTTTAAGTAAATATAGAACTGTGTAGCTACACATACCCTTTTATGACAGCTTTAAAAACCCTAATATAACAATTTAGTTTCTTACTTTTGTTAGAAAAAAAAAGACATTTTAATAAATGCTCCAAATCCTAAATGACTAAGAGAATGGGAGAGTAGACAATGGCAATGGAGGAATCTAAACACGTTTGGGTAGATGCAAAACAGATGGAAGAGTGCAGAATAATTTAGAAGAAAGGAGAAAGATGAAATATAGGTGCTAGAAGAGGATGATCCCAACATATATTAAACCTAATCATATTTGGTATTTTGGAAAGGTCTTAGACATAGTAGCATTTTGAAACTCTTAAGGCACATGTGAGAAGTGTGCTAAAAACCAAAGGAATTATTGAAATACTAAAGTTATCTGAGATGTCCTCCTCCACTTCACTCAAGTAAATATACCTTCTTTCCATTTACCAGTGAGGAAAGTTTTACTCCCTGGAGAATCATAACTAGAATGTTTTTGCAGAATTATGGAACTCAGGCATTGGAGAGCAGGATGATGTAGTTCACTGACATTCAGGAATTGACTAACACTGACCAGTGTGACCTCCACGTCAGAGAACATCGACTCTGAGGTATATATATCTCTAGCCAGAAGATTGCAGAATTTGCCTCTAAAGAAACTTACTTATCCAAAAGAAAACATCCCACACACTGATATTCAGGATTTAAAAAAAAAATGGCCACCTGGTCACCCAACAGTCAGACCCACCATTAACAAACATGGAGATTCCAATCAGCTTTGCAGTAACTTACTGTAAACTATGAATATACAGCCAGGTTACACCAGATGTTTCAGTAATTTTCTTAGTAAGAAAGACAAAAACAACTAATAAAAAATTAATAAATTGGCAAAAATAGTGTCACTGAAAAGAATAGAAGATAACCTCAATAATAAGATAACTAACATGAATAAATAGAACCAAATGATATAAAAAAGGACAGATGGGAGTTATTAATACTGTGAGTGTTAAAAATAGTATAGCAGAGATTTGAAAGTCAACAGAAGAATTGGAAGATAAACTTGGGTAAATACTACTAAGACTGGAACAATGGGCTGTATGTTAGTTTCCTAGAAGTACCATGACAAATTACCACAAACTTGGTGGCTTAAAATAACAAAGTTATTCTGTCACAGCTCTGAAGTCCAGAAGTCTGAAATATATATATTATATATTATATATTATATATATATGTGTATATATATAATATATATATTATATATATTATACATCTCTCTTAGACACAGACCTTGCATTTTACATAAAAATTAACAAATTAACTAAAATTGGATAATAGACTTGTGAAACAGGAGAAAATCACTACAACTTTGGGTTTGGTAATGAGATTTCAAATATAATTACCAACACCATCCATGGTAGAAAAATTTGGTAAATTGGACTTTACTAAAATTAAAAGCTTTGCTCTGTGAAGGACACCATTAAGAGGATAAAAAGGAAAACCACAGACAAGTAGAAATTTTTGCGAAATGTATATCTGATGAAGTACCTATTTCCAAAATATATAATAAATGTTAAAGACTGAACAATAATAAAATACATAAGCCAACTGAAAAAAAGAGTATAAGAACTGAACAGACACCTCATCAAAATTTACATATGCCAAATAATTATATGAAAAAATGCTCAATATCTTTTGTTGTTAAGAAATTGCAAATTAAAACAATGAAATACTACTAAACATCTATTAGAATGTCCCAAATCCTAAACACTACCACCAAATTCTGGTAAGACATGAAACATCAGGAATGCATTCATTTCTGGTGAAAATGCAGATGCAACTTAGGAAAACTGTTAGTTTCTTACAAAATTAAACACAGTCTTACCATATGATCCACAATGCCCAGGTTTACCCAGAAGATTTGAAAAAAATATCTACATAAAACCTTCTTGTGAATGTTTATTGCAGCTTTAATCATAATGGCCCCAGACAGGAAGCAACAAAGAAGTCCTTAAGAGACGAATGGATACACAAAATGTGATACATCCATCCAATGGAAGTTTTTGTCTGCATCACCCATTAGATCAGCACCAAAAAACCTAGAAGACCATTGTAAAGAAATAATTTGGTCACTCAGGAATGGTCTTTTTTTGTTTATTGTCCTTTTCTATTTCCTAAAGGTAGAAGATTGGATAGGCCGTCTACATTCATATGTTTTGTGGTTGCAACTCTTTTGATTTGAACATGTTCTAGAATCAGGGTACACTGTCCATAGACTGCTGGTCCAAAATCCCCACCGTAAGCTCTCAGCTCTAGACTGCATATGAAATGTCTCTCACTATCTACTTAGATCTTATAGCTCTTCAGAAAAGAAAATCCTCTGCCCTTTATTTCAGTATCTAATAACCCATATTTTTATTATTTTTTAAGATGAAGTTTAACAACCCATATTTTTAAAAAAATTTATTTTATCTAATCCAGGGTTTCTTAACCAGTGGTCTGTACTGAAATCACCTGCTATAGGGTTTGTTTTGTTTATTTTTTTTTTTAACAGATGAGAGATTCTGATGCAGCATATCTGGAATGAGAACCAAATTTTTATACTTCTAAGATATTCCATGAGTGCTTCTGCCCTCACTACCCATTAGAGACTGCTAATTAAATCAATCCAACTGAGCTCTGAACCTAGGTCACATAAAGAAATTTTTAGCAGAATTCTACCACATGGCATAGGAAAAGTCCAACTGACAAGCAGAATAATAGGAATACCATTACTATTTGTGGCAAAGGGAGCAGAGAACCAGAAGGAGCCTGTGAAACCCTGGGAGCAGTCTTTTTGAGTTTCGAACAGTGACATGTTGTTAAATATTCGATATATCTGAAATTGAGTAGGTATCCCAATGTGAACTGATGTAGGCTTTTGGGAAAATTTTGCCCAAGCCATCCTGCACTGCCACTTGAAATCTGCAGTGAAATTGGATGGAAGGCTTTGTTTCAATCTGTTCCAATATTCCTTGACATGCACATGAATCCCCATGTAGGATAAATTAGCCGGAGAGAATAGGAGCTGAATGAGAAGGACTGGCAGGCAGTCTTTTTGAATCATATACCAGATCCATATTTATACTTCTATTTGTCGCTTCTCTCATTGAAATGGACTCATGTGTGAAATGAAAGAAATGTGGGCCTATCACTAAAACTCTACCTTGGAAAGGATGACAAGGAAATGGATTGATGGATGGGTAGCACAGAAGCCTACACAGGTTCCATTTACCAAACCAATGAACATCCGTTTATGCAATGAATCTAACAATTTGTGTTGATGATGATTTGGTAGCAAATTAAAATTAATTAGTGAAAATTTCCTTTCTTACTGTGCTGATGAGGCTTCCAAAACTGTGCTCTGTTGATTTCTCTCTGAGAATTAGTTACCTTTTTGTTACCCACATTTATAACATGGCACCTTCCTTTCTTTCATGGTGTTTCCACACTCCTTTGCAATGCAATAATCTCTAGATCAGTGATATTAGTTTCAGTTTTCATGAATGTAGAGTCTCAGACCCCATCCTAGGCTTATGAAATTGGGATCTGTCCTCTACCAGTGTCTCCAGATAATTAGTCCGCTCATGATTGCAGTTTGTGAAATACCGATATAGTAGGTATAAGTCAGAGTGTTAGGTAAACAGACCAGGAGTTTTAGAGTTTTAGATTGTTAAATTTAGTTGAATTACCCTGGGACCCCCCCTTTTTTTTTTTCTTGTTTTGAAGCCGTCATACTTCAATGATCAGTTTTTTCAGGAATGGTTACCACCTGGCTTATACTTTTCAGACTCCAGTCCAGAATTTTCCCAGCTTTAGATGTATATCCAACTTTTCTTCTGCTTTCACTCTTGCCATATCCCTGGAGTAACTTTATCTCTCATAGAAGTTGTTTCATTGCACCAAAGTTATCTGTTTATCAGCCTTCCCTACCAGACTGTAAATTCCCCCATGAAACGATTTATAACTATATCATTTTGGTGTAGGACACTGAGAGTGACACAGTGTGGTAGACACAGTGGACACAATGAGTACCCCAATCAACTTCACCAGCAGAAAAGCATGGAGGAAAGGTAAATTAGATGATAGGTGGTACAATTAGCTAGGTGGTTGCCAAGGAAAAAAAAATGCTGTATTGGGGAGCCTTAATGAAGAACTAATATCCAGGAAGAGGGAAATAATCATGTAGGACTGTACTCCTCTCATCTTGCTTACTGTGTTCAAGTCTGGGTTTTCATCTCTGAGAGCATTTGTGCATGACTCTTATATCTAAAGTTTTAGAAAGCACTCAAGTCTGGGTCCTACCCCAGGCCAACTTAGTAACCTTAATAACCTTGGTGGTGTGGGCCAAAGCTTTGGTATTGTTTTTAAAACTCCTCAGTCAAAGTGCCTGGGTGGCTCATGTGGTAAGCACTGGACTCTTGATTTGGCTCAAGTCATGATCTCAGGGTCTTGAGATCAAGACCTGCATGGGGCTCTGCCCTGAGTGTGTGCTCTCCCTTTCTTTCTGCCCCTTCCCTGCTCACACACACATGCACTCTCTCTCTCTTTCTTTCTCTCTGCCTCTGAAAAAAAGAAAAAAAAAGTAAATAATAATAAAACAAAAAAACCCCACAAAACTCCTCAGTAAATGTTTGTCATCCACTGTTCTAAGAGGATTGTCTAAAACTAATATATAGGTAGAAATGAAACCAAAATGCTGAAAGTTTTGGGATACAAGGAATTGGATTATCAACTGGATTATTTTGACCATGAGTATCCTGGGAAAAAAATGACTTTGTGAAAGCAACAGAGTTAGCTTTCAATTTCTATAGAGCTATCATGTGAAAAAGGGTGTTTTTAATGAATCCAGAAAGTACAATAAAGATCAATAAAGAGAAATTTAAGAGAGGTCAGTTTCAATTCAATATATGGTACGTATAACATTTTTAAAGACATAGACTCAGGTGTGAAAAAGAAAAAAATGTCTTTATCTTATCCTTCTCAAACTCAACTTAACCTCTCTGTCAAACCCCCATTTTATTTGAGGCAGAACCTATAATCTTAGTCATTTCTGGTTAAACTGAAGTGCTGCAGTATTTTCTGAGTCATTTCAGGTTTAAAGTTCAGTGAAGTCAAAATTCTTCCTTTTTCCCCCCCCTTAGGTTCATAGGTAGATTTTGCATGGCTTATGCAAAATCTAGTTTTTGCATAAGCAAAAACTTATCCTAGTTTCATGGAAAGATACCTTCTCCATGGACTTTCTTCTTTTCCAAGAAATAAAATTTTAGCATCTTCTGAAATTTAACTTGTCTTCACTGGACTGTGGCCACTGAAAGGGCATGTCCAACAAAATGTCCACATCTGCAACTGGAGTTCAGTTTTTTGAGTCATCATGGAGCTTTTCAGCTGTGGTAAATGTACTTCAGATACATCAGCTCTCCTCTCTCAGATAATCTTTGAAACCTTCTGAGGGGCACAGGACAATCTGAATGTCTCTAAAACTATTAAAGAACTGTGGTAGCTTCAGGGTTGGCTCTTCTGCCTCTGGCATCACGTTCAGTTAACTCTACTGATTCCTTCCCGAGTTTCAGGTGTATGGAAATTCAGAACCTTCCTTTCTCAAATACATTTGGTGTTTCATCCTCCCCCAAATACATCCACATATACAGATCACTAGATAATGCTTCCAAATTATCATCTAGTCATGTAAGGTAGTACTTGTCAAATATATCTATTCAAAATAAAATGGTCCAGATAGACCACTTTTAAGAAAATGGTCAAGAAAATTCAAGATTATGGTATAAGGTCAGATTAAATACCTAGTTGCTAACTGTTTCCAGGGTCATGCAGTTCTCAAGAATCTCCAGGAGAGTTTTTAAAAGCTCACATTCCAAGAACCTCTCCATTTTTACTTATTCAGAAGTTTGAAGAAGGAAAGGTACATATTTTTCTGTATAGCCTCAGTCACTAAAATTACTGTAATACTATAGAGCCCACAGCTTTCATCCGGAGAATATTCTTTCCCTGGTAGATATACTGTGACAGATCTTTGAGTCCATTCTAAAGGATATGCAGAGAGGACAAAGAGATCATTACAGTGACCTCATGGCCCATGCACTGGACCAGCAACTCGTACCACCCTCTGGGGTTACCAGTCTTTACACTGCTCTGCTTGTCCAGGCAGAAGGAGCAAGAAAGATCAAGCTTACAGCCCATAAAGGAGTGAGTGCACAATCATTGGGACTATGCAGAACTATTCTTGCTGACCTCTGCTACAAGAGAATAACCACCCATAAAACAATCTGCTTTCCTTCAGGTAAACGGCAACTCTCCACAAGGGAAGCAAAAGCCAACATCAAAGCTGCCTCACTTTTCCCAGGAGCTTTTGGATATCCATATGAGGTTGTATTTGAGGTATCTGCTTTTGGTTAAAATACCTAGGTAAAACTGGTATGTGTGTGTGTGTGTCCCGTGTGAGTATATTCCCTGCCTCCCTCAAACCAAAGAAGCAATTTTTAATGCAAATGTTTTTGCAATCATCAGTTCATTTCGAGAGAGTGAAATGAATATACTTTTATATCTAAAGTAGAGCAATGGCTAGACCACTCACATGTAAACAGTTATTTTGTTTTGTTTTGTTTCCAAAAACAATAGATGTTACGAATTACTCCACTCAAGCCGGGCTTTGTGCAAGTCCTGTTGTCTTAAGTCTTACTCAGACCCATCTTACACCTGTGTATCTGCTTTCATTGCCAACTAATTATGTCATATTATTTTAGGTTAGGAAAGTCTGGAATCTATTTTTAAGACTGGGAAAGGAGTAAGTTTCCAGGAAAGTTTAAAGATATGAAAAAAGGAGGGGATGGTCCTGGTGAGGATGGCTGACAACAGCCTTGAGGGTATCTAATAACATTCAGGATGTACTGCTACCTTCTAGAGCTGCCACTGGCTAGGGCAGAAAGCACAATATATTAAACTTGAGTAAACTGAAATGTTAACTAAATGTGTCTCACCTTCCATAGTTTGGCTTTAAGTCCTGAATTATAGAGGTCTGGAGTTCTCAATGACAAGTTCTCGTCCCTGTAAACTTCCCCTGCACTGGGTGTTGTCCAGTGCCTTGGGAGCTGCCCTGAGCCTCATGCAGCCTAGATCAATGGCAGAGTACGGTCTATGGTCTACGCTTGTAGGGACATACATCTTTTAAGGAGGAGTTCGAAATAATACAGAGTCTATCCAGAAAATGAAAACTACCCTTCTCTGCTTTTAACTTCTGACATGCAGTGGAAGTAGTAAGATAGAAACTTCTGCCATTATTTCTGCTAAATTCCATCTTTCAGGTATAAAAAGATCCACAACAGAAAAAGCAAGGATAGGAAAAGGCAGATAATAGAAAAATTAATATGAAAAATCTTCCACTTGTAGGTACCTAACTTCATGTTAGCCCATACAGGGACAAAGAAAGAATTAACTCACTGTCCCTGACAAAGGGGGAACTTATAAAAAGAAAAAAGAAAATAACAAAGAAAGGAAGGAAGGAAGGAAGAAAAAAGGAAAAAAAGAAAAAGAAAGACAAAGAGAAAAAGAAAAGGGAGGTGAAAGTCAGAAAGTGGTTAATTCCCTGATTTCTCTTTCTGCTGCTTCATTATTGGTATTTAGAAGTGCAGTAGATTTCCACACGTTGATTTTGTATCCTGCAACATTACTTAATTGTCTGTCAATTCTAGCAGTTTTTTGATGGAGTCTTTGAGGTTTTCTATACAGAATATCATTTCTTCTGCAAATAGTGAAAGTTTGACTTCTCCCTTGCTGATTTGGATGCCTTGTATTTGTTTTTTCTTTTTTTCTTTCTTTCTTTCTTTTTTTTTTTTTTCCTGATAGCTGTGGCTACTACTTCCAGTACTATGTTAAATAACAGTAACGGGAGTGGATATCCCTGGCTTGCTCCTGACCATAGAGGAAAAGCTCTCGATTCTTCTTAATTGAGGATGATATTAGCTGTGGGTCTTTCAGAGATGGACTTTATTTTGTGAGGTATGACCCCTCTATCCCTACATTGTTGAGGGATTTTATTATGAATGGGTGGTGTACTTAGTCAAATGCTTTTTTCTGCATCTAATGAGAGGATCGTATGGTTCTTGTCCTTTCTTTTATTAATGTGGTATGTCACGTTGTTTGCTTTGCAAATGTTGAACCACCCTTGCAGCCCAGGAATAAATCCCACTTGACTGGGGTGAATGATTCTTTCAGTGTACTGTATGAAGCTTTTTCAAAAAATTAAAAAGAAGTACTCTATGATCCAACAAATGCACTACTAGGTATTTATACTATGTATTTACCCAAAGGACAGAAAAATACTGATTCAAAGGGGCACATGTGTCTCAATGTTTATAGCAACATTATCAACAATAGTCAAATTACGGAAAGAGCCCAAATGTCCATCAACTGATGAATGGATAAAGAAGATATAGTATCGACATACAAGGGAACATTACTCAGCTATAAAAAAAGTATGAAATCTTGCCATTTGCAATGACATGGATAGAGCTAGAGAGTATTATGTTAAGTCAGAGACAAATACCATAGGATTTTCCTCATATGTGGAATTTAAGAAACAAAACAAATGAATATGGGGGAAAACAGAGGCAAACCAAAAAGCAGACTCTTTTCTTTTATTATTATTATTTTGTTACTTAACATACACTGCAATATTGACTTTTGCAGTAGAATTCTGTGATTCTTCACTTCCATAAACCCTCAGTGCTCATCACAAGTGCCCTTTTTAATACCCATTACCCATCTAGGCCTACCTCCATCCACCTCCATCAACCCTAAATTTTTTCTCTTTCATTAAGAGTCACTTATGGCTTGTTTCTCTCTGTCCCTTTTTTTTTTTTTCTTTCCCCCTTCCCGTATGTTCATCTGTTTTCTTTCTTAACTTCCACATATGAATGAGATCATATGGTATTTGTCTTTCTCTGACTTATTTTACTTAGTATAATACATTCTAGTTCTATCCATGTCATTGCAAATGACAATATTTCATTCTTTTTGGTGGCTGAGTAATATTCCACTGTATATGTGTACCACATCTTCTTTATCCATTCCTCAGTTGATGGACATTTGGGCTTTCTCCATAGTTTGGCTTTTGCTGATGGTGAAGATGTGGAGAAGAGGGAACCACTTGCACTGTTCGGGAGAGCAAACTAGTGTAGCCACTCTGTAGAACAGTTTGGAATTTCCTCAAAAAGTTAAAACTAGTAGTTCTAATAAAAAGTTAAAACCACACAATGATCCAACAGTTGCATTACTAGTATTTACCAAAAGGATATGAAAATACAAATTTGAAGGGGTACATGCACCTGAAGTTTATAGCAGCATTATCAACAGTAGCCAAGAAACTAACTCTTAACAAAAGAGAACACACTGAAGGTTTCTGGAGGGGTTGTGGGTTGTGGGATGGACTAAATGGGTGAAAGAGGTTAAGTAGTGTACTTGTGATGAGCCCCAGGTGTTGTATTTAAGTGATGAATTACTGATTTCTACACCAGAAACTAATATTACACTGTATGTTAACTGGAATTTAAATAAAGTTTAGATAAAACAAAAGAAAATGGTTAAAACAAAAATGACTCTGTTCAAACTTTATTTGTAATCAAGAAGAAACTAAATATAAACTTTCTAAATTGTTTTATGTTTCTTTATTTTCTTTGACCTTCTCAGGTTCAAGCCATACCTAATGCTGGATGCTGGAAGCCACCCTATATGGACCCAGAGAAGAAAATACTGTTTAATAGGACAAAAAGTTAAGTAACTTGGACTAGATCACACAAGAAAGTGATAACAGGGTGTGTGTCAAGATTCAAACTCAAATCTCTTTTTTGGTTCCCTCATGTGTAAAATGGGGTAATGGTGCTCTCTTCATAGGATCATTGTAAGAATTAAATACTATTATATAAGAAAATTGCATAATGTAGAACGTACTATATAATGTCAAAAACTCATACCATTATCACTGTTATTATTAACTAGCAGTTCAATAGACTTGTTACCTCATCAAACAGGTACTGACTTCTTTTGGCAAGAAGTCAAAAACAAAAGTGAGTTTTTATCAATAACAAGGATAATAATAATATGGGAAATGATAAAATAGTTTAGGCCACAATAACAAACAAAGCTCAAATCTCAGTAGGTTAAAACAATGAAGATCTAGGTCTTGAGAGTCAGCTGGGGGTAGCGCTCCCCATGGTTCTCATGTCTGACTCCAGGCTAATGGCGCATCCCTTTCTTTCAGTGATGTGCTGGTCTTTGTGGCAGAGGAAGGAAGAGAACAGAGCTCAGCATACCCTGGCCCTTAAAGCTTCTACCTAGAAGTGAGAGGGCACTTCTTGTTACACGTCATTTACCAAATAACCACATGGTTAGGGAATCACAATGCTGTATGTGCCCAGATTGAGAGAGAACCAGAATATTTGTAAGACCTAAAGCAAGTCATCATACTGACCATATGCTAAAGTCTCACATGACAGTTATGGTGATGTGTGATTTTATACACGCTTCCATCATCATGACAATTCAAAATGAGGCCTGCTTCCAATCTATACACGAGGACACTGACAGTCAGGGCAGTTAGAAGACCAGTCCAAGTACATAGAGCTGGTAGGTCACAGATCCAACATCTGAATTCAGATCTTGGGCTACACTGCCTCCCTTATCTACTCATGGACTTGGAAACTATTTGATCCTGATGTTTTCCTTCTTTGGGTGGTACCACAGGGGAACAGAAACATTTTAAACATAGTGTCATAGCTTAAGAACCAAAATATAAACAAAAGTGCTCTGCAATAACATAAAGAATTATCATGAATTAGGACTCTGCATTATCCTCAACAACATAATTGTTATTCTTATATTAAAAAGAATGTCAGGTAAATTTATGGATAAAAAAGATGCAATATATATGTATGTGTGTGTGTGTGTGTGTGTATAATGGAATATTACTCAGGCATCCCCCCCCAAAAAACCTGAAATCTTGCCATTTGCAATGACGTGGATAGAACTATAAGGTATTATGCTAAGTGAAATAAGTCAATCAGAAAAGGACAATTATCATATGATTTCACTCATATGTGGAATTTAAGAAACAAAACAGAGGAGCGTAGGAGAAGGGAGGGAAAAATAAAATGACAAAATCAAAGAGGGAGACAAAACATAAGAGACTCTTTTTAAAAATACGTTATTTATTTGAGAGAGAGAAAGAGCACAAGAGGGGTGGAGAGGCAGAAGGCAAGGGAGAAGCAGGTTTCCCACTGAGCAGGAAGCCAGATGTGGAGCTCAATCCCAGAATCCTGAGATCATGACCTGAGCAGAAGCCAAACACTTAATGACTGAGCCACTCAAGCGCCACCCCCCCTCCCCCCCACCATGGCCAATAAGAAACTCTTGAACATAGGAAACAAACTAAGGGTTGCTGAAAGGGGAGAGGGTTTGGGGAATGGGATAACTGGGTGATTGATTTAAGGAGCACTGGGTGTTATGTAAGACTGATCAATCACTGACCTCTACCTCTGACACCATTAATACATATGTTAATTAATTAAATTTAAATTTAAAAAGAATATCAGGTTCTGAACAGAACAGGCCTGCTATCATGCTCAATTTGAAAAAAATAGGCATTCAACTAATGGGGGCTAGTAGAAATGGCACTAACATTTCCATAACTTTGCTCACTTAGTCTCCTCAAAATCTCTGTGAAAAGGCATTATTACCTCTATTTCCAGGTGAGAAAACTGAGGCTGCGTGATATCTTGTCCTTTTGCCAGGCACCACTTGTGGCACTCAGAGGGAAGCTCAGTGGTAGCTCAGCCATCCCTGGATCCCACCGACTCTGCCATGTCCACCACACATTACTATTTCCTTGGAGACTGAGTACTATGAACCTCTGGTTTTGAACTCTTTACCCAGGATACTCAACCCTGGTCTGTGTGCGTTTCTCTGCCTGCAAGATCTGCTATTCCCTTCTCTTGCCTTTTTGTGTTGCCAAAGTAGGCTTTTTAAAAAACTGTCCAGTTTTGGATACCCATGTCTTCCTGAGAATTTAAATGTCATGTCACTACCTTTCTTTATGGGAGTTTCCACAATAAACATTCCTGATATCTGTGCCTGGCATACAGTAAGGTCCAAGGAATTTTTAACAGAGGACACAGTAGGAAGGTACATGGATACTAAACATGTTCAGTGCCTTTTAAAATATATGTTGACCACCTGCTGTAAGCCTTTGCACCAATAACATACAAACTGATTTGGGTCCTAATCCTTGAAAAGTTCTCAAACTTGGGAAGTAAATTAGAATATAGTTCCAGCCTTACACTCTCACACCAAACAGTGTATCTCCAAAAACTCTCTAGAAATTACTAGAACCATAATTTATTTAAGAAAAGAATGTCAGTTTGTCTCCTGCCAGATGTGGAACTTTCTGTTCTCATAAAAGTGGAGACAATGGAAAAATGAAGTTTCTAGTTATGCCTTAACCATAATTATGGGCTTTCTCTTCCTCTCCAAGCAAAGCCAAATGCATTTGGGAATTGAATATACACGGGAGAGGTTCTGTGTATTTTAGAATGCTTTTCATTAGACAATTGCTTCCAATAAAATAGAAACTGATATTCTCCTGTAGCATTCAGGATGACAATTTTCTTGTATTGCTTTTATTGATTTGATTCTGTCTTTTTCAAGAATGCTATTGCCTTTAAATGGTTTAATGAAGTTAAATAAGTTCAAGCAATAGCAGTGATCAGCTGTTTTAATGGGATTGGGCAAACAAGTGCAGGCAGATCAGAACTTTAAAAATGAATGGGCAGAGATACTGGTCAAGATGGTGGAGGAGTAGCAGACTGAGAAGTCATCAGGTTGCAGGAGTTTAGCTTGATAGTTACCAAACCTTTCTGAACACCTACAGACCCAACAGGAGATCGAAGAGAAGAGCAGCAATTCTAGAAACAGAAAACCGACCACCTGCTGAAAGGTAAGACATGCAGAGAAGTGAACCTGGAGCAACGGGAAGATAGATTGCAATGGGAGGGGCTGGATCCCAGCAAGCAGTGGAGCAACGGAGCACAAAATCCAAACTTTTAGAAGTCTGCTCCATGGAGGGACACTGCACCAGAGGCTAAGCAGGAGTGGAGCTCCCACAGGGACAGTGTAGTCTCAGGTCCCATGGGGTCACAGAAGGATCGGCGGGGGTATCTGAGTATGGGAGAGCTCCCAGGTATCGGAGTGGGGAAGACAACTACAGAGACAGAGCTGAGGAGTGAGCTCTCAGCTCAGGGTTACCTTAAACCGTGATCCAAGGCACCGTCAGGGCACTGCACTTTGAGCAGGAACCCCAGAAGTGGCAGATCTGGGGAGACCCACATTTCTCTGCTGGAAGAGCAGCACAGCAGGAATCTGCTGGGTTTGGAGACTCCAAACAGGGCTGTGTGCCAGAGACAGAAACACTCAGTCACAGGCCAGGTGAGCTTGGAGTGCGGCCGGAGACCAGGACTCTGGAATGATGATCCCTTTTCTCTGAGGATGCACTGAGGGGCAGAGCCCTGAGCTCTCGGCTCCTCTGGGTGGGAGACGGGAAGATCGCCATTTTCATTCCCGTCCTCCAGAGCTCTATGGAACGTGTTCAGGGAACAAAAGCTCTGAGAGTGAATGCAAGCAGATTACGTAGCCTGGCCCCTGGCAAGGGTAGTGCAATTCCACCTCAGGCAAAGATATTTGAGAATCACTACAATAGGCCCCTCTCCCAAAAGATCAGCAAGAACATCCAGCCAAGACCAAGCTCACTGATTAAGGAGAACAGCAGAATTCCAGAGCTAGGGGAAACCAAGTATGGAATTCATGGCTTTCTCCCCACGATTCTTTAGTCTTCCAAAGCTGGTTAAATTTTAATTTTATTTTTTTCTTATTCAATTTTTTTTAACTTTTCCTCTTTCCTCTTTAAATGTTCTTTTAACTAGTTTATCTTAACAATACCTTTCTAAAAAAACTGTAAACATTCATTATTATAGTCATATTTTATCCTTCATTGTATCTAACTTTATTTTTTGTATACACATAGGGTTTATTTTCCTAAAAGGATTTGGGATACAATTTATTCTAATAGATAAAAATCTACCCTAAATCTAGCACAGGGCTTTGTTCTAGTCTCAGGCCTGAACAAATTCTCTCCACTTTTTTTTCTTTCTTTTTCCAACCAACTTATCATATCAATTCCTTTTTTAGAATTTTTTTTTTAAATTTCATCTTTACAGTCATATTCCATCCCTTCATTGTGTTTATCCTTATTTTTGTGTGTATATATATATATATATATTTTTTTTTTCTTTCTTTAAGATTTTGGGAGGTAGTTTCTTCTAAGAGACCATAGTACACCTAAAATCAAGTGGGTGGCTCTGTTCTATTCACCAGTCTAATATACATATATATTTTTTAAAATTTAAATTTCTTTTTACCTCCTTACTTCTCCCCCTGGTTTAGGGTCTCTTCTGATTTGGTTAGTGTACAGTTTTGGGGGGTCTTTGCCACCCTTTTAGTATTTTATTCTCTCATTCATATATTTTTATCTGGATAAAATGACAAGGTGGAAAAAGTTTCACCACAAAAAAATAAATAAATAAAAAAGGACAAGAGGCAGTACTGACGTCTAGGGACCTAATAAATACAGACATTGGTAATGTGTCAGATCTAGAATTCAGAATGATGATTCTCAGGATGCTAGCTGGGCTCAAAAAAGGCATGGAAGATATTAGAGAAACACTGTCTGGAGAAATAAAAGCCCTTTCTGGAGAAATAAAAGAACCAAAATCTAATCAAGCTGAAATTTAAAAAGCTATTAATGAGGTGCAATAAAAAATGGAGGCTCTTACTGCAAGGATAAATGAGGCAGAAGACAGATTTAGTGACATAGAAGACCAAATGACAGAGAATAAAGAAGCTGAGCAAAAGAGAGACAAATAACTACTGGACCACAAGGGGAGAATCAGAGAGATAAGTAATACCATAGGATGAAACAATATTAGAATAATTGGGATTGCAGAAGAAGAAGAAGAAGAGGAGAGTGGGGCAGAAGGTATATTGGTGTGAATTATAGTAGAGAATTTCCCTAATATGACAAAGGGAACAAGCATCAAAATCCATGAGGCACAGAGAATCCCCCTCAAAATTAATAGAAATAGGTCCACAGCCCGTCATCGAATAGTAAAACTTACAAGTCTTAGTGACAAAGAGAAAAATCAAAAAACAGCTCAGGACAAGAAGTCTGTAACATACCATGGTAAAAATTGGCAGCAGACTTACCCATAGAGAGCTGGCAGACCAGAAAGAGCTGGCATGATATATTCAGAGCATTAAATGAGAAAAACACACAGCCAAGAATACTATATCGAGCTAGGCTATCATTGAAAATAGAAGGAGAGATAAAAAGCTTCCAGGACAAACAAAAATTAAAAGAATTTGTAAACACTAAACCAGCCCTACAGGAAATCTTGAAAGGGATCCTCTAAGCAAAGAGAGGGCCTAAAAGTAGTAAACCAGAAAGGAAAAGAGACAATATACAGGAATAGTCACCTTACAGGTAATACAATGGCACTAAATTCATATCTTTCAAGAGTTACCCTGAATGTAAATGGGCTAAATGCCCCAATCAAAGACACAGGTATCAGAATGGATTAAAAATAAATCAATATGCTATCTTCAAGAAACTCATTTTAGACCCAAAGTCACCTCCAGATTTAAAGTGAGGGAGTGGAAAATAATTTACCAGGATAATGTACATCAAAAGAATGCCGGGGTGGCAATATTTATATCAGATAAATTATATTTTAAGCCAAAGACTATAATAAGAGATGAGGAAGGACACTATATTATACTCAAAGGGTCTGTCCAACAGGAAGATCTAACAATTTTAAATATCTATGCCCCTAACATGGGAGCAGCAAACTATATAAAGCAATTAATAACAAAGAAACACATCAACAATAATACAAAAATAGTAGGGGATTTAATACCTCCCTCACTGAAATGGACAGATCATCCAAGCAAAAGATCAACAAGGAAATAAAGGCCTTAAATGACACACTGGAGCAGATGGACATCATAGATATATTCAAAATATTCCATTCCAAAGTAACAGAATACACACTTTTCTTGAGTGCACATGGAACGTTCTACAGAATAGATCACATCCTGGGTCACAAATTAGGTCTCAACTGTACCAAAATACTGGCATCATTCCCTGCATATTTTCAGACCACACTGCTCTGAAGCTAGAAATCAATCACAAGAGGAAAGTTGGAAAGAACTCAAATACATGGAGGCTAAAGAGCATCCTACTAAAGAATGAATGGGTCAACCAGGAAATTAAAGAAGAATTGAAAAAAATCATGGAAAGAAATAATAATGA
Source organism: Enhydra lutris kenyoni (assembly GCF_002288905.1). Lineage (NCBI taxonomy): Eukaryota > Metazoa > Chordata > Mammalia > Carnivora > Mustelidae > Enhydra > Enhydra lutris. Next base: position 57,551,559 of record NW_019154096.1, on the reverse strand, counting down.
AAATACAACTGTTCAAAATCTTTGGGACACAACAAAGGTGGTCCTGAGATGAACGTATATAGTGATACAAACCTTTCTCAGAAACAAGAAAGGTCTCGAGTACACACCTAAAGTAGCTGGAGAAAGAACAGCAAAGAAAGCCTAAAACCCAACAGGAGAAGAGAAATAATAAAGATCAGAGCAGAAATCAATGAAATAGAAACCAAAAACAAAACTAAAAAAGAAAACAAAAGAAAACAAGTAGAACAAATCAATCAAACTAGGAGCTGGTTCTTTGAAAGAATTAATACAATTGAAAACCCCTGGCCAGAATTATCAAAAAGAAAAGAAAAAGGACCCAAATTAATAAAATCATGAATTAAAGAGGAGAGATCACAACCAACACCAAAGAAATACAAACAATTATAAGAACATATTATGAGCAACTATATTCCAGCAAATCTGACAATCTGTAAGAAATGGATGCATTCCTAGAGACATCTAAACTACCACAACTGAATCAGGAAGAAATAGAAAACCTAAACAGACCCATAACCAGTAAGGAGATTGAAGCAGTCATCAAAAATCTCCCAACAAATAAGAGCCCAGAGCCAGATGGCTTCCTAGGGGAATTCTACCAAACATTTAAAGAAGAATTAATACCTATTTTCCTGAAACTGTTCCAAAAAATAGAAATGGAAGGAAAACTTCCAAACTCATTTTATGAGGCAAGCATTACCTTGATCCCAAAACCAGACAAAGACCCCATCAAAAAAGAGAATTATAGACCAATATCCTTGATGAACACAGAGGTGAAAATTCTCACCAAAATACTAGCCAATAGGATCCAACAGTACATAAAAGAATCATTCACCATGACCAAGTGGGATTTATTCCAGGGCTGCAAGATTGGTTCAAAATCCACAAATCAAGCAATGTGATACAATACATGAATAAAAGAAAGAACAAGAACCATATGATACTCTCAATAGATGCTGAAAAAGCATTTGACAAAGTACAGCATTCTTTCTTGATCTAAACTCTTCACAGTGCAGGGACAGAGGGTACACACCTCAATATCATCAAAGCCATCTATGAAAAACCCACAGTGAATATCATTCTGAGCAGGGAAATACTGAGAGCTTTTCCCCTAAGGTCAGGAACACAGCAGGACTGTCCACTATCAACACTGCTATTCAACATAGTACTAAAGTCCTGGCCTCAGCAAGCAGACAACAAAAAGAAATTAAAAGCATACAAATTGGCAAAGAAGAAGTCAAACTATTACTCTGCAGATGATATAATACTTTATGTGGAAAACCCAAAAGACTCCACCCAAAATCTGCTAGAACTTGTACAGGAATTCAGTAAAATGTCAGGTTATAAAATCAATGCACAGAAATCAGTTGCATTTCCACACACCAACAACAAGACAGAAGAAAGAGAAATTAAGGAGTCAATCCCATTTACAATTGCACCCCAAACCATAAGATACCTAGGAATAAACCTAACCAAAGAGGCAAAGAATCTGTACTCAGAAAACTATAAAGTACTCATGAAAGAAAATGAGGAAGACACAAAGAAATGAAAAAATGTTCCATGCTCATGGATTGGAAGAACAAATTTTGTGAAAATGTCTATGCTACCTAAATCAAAATACTATCCATTTTTTTTCAAAGAAATGGAACAAATAATCCTAAAATTTATATGGAACAAGAAAAGACCTCGAATGGACAGAGGAATGTTGAAAAAGAAAGCCAAAGTTGGTGGCATCACAATTCCAGACTTCAAGCTCTATTACAAAGCCATCACCATCAAGATAGTATGGTACTGGCACAAAAACAGACACATAGATCAATGGAACAGAATAGAGAGCCCAGAAATAGACCCTCAACTGTATGGTCAACTGATCTTTGACAAAGCAGGAAAGAATGTCCAATGAATAAAAGACAGTCTCTTCAACAAATGGTGTTGGGAAAATTGGACAGCCACATGCAGAAAAATGAAAATGGATCATTTCCTTACACCACATACAAAAATTGTCTCAAAATGGATGAAAGACCTCAATGTGAGAAAGGAATCCATCAAAATCCTTGAGGAGAACACAGGCAGCAATCTCTTTGACCTCAGCTGCAGCAAATTCTTCCTAGGAACATCGCCAAAGGCAAGGGAAGCAAGGACAAAAATGAACTATTGGGACTTCATCAAGATCAAAAGCTTTTGCACAGCAAAGGAAACAGTCAACAAAACCAAAAGAAAACTGGCAGAATGGGAGAAGATATTTGCAAATGACATATCAGATAAAGGGCTAGTATCCAAAATCTATAAAGAACTTATCAAACTTAATACCCAAAGAACAACAAATCCAATCAAGAAATGGGCAGAGGACATGAACAGAGATTTCTGCAAAGACATCCAGTTGGCCAACAGACACATGAAAAAGTGCTCCACATCAGTTGGCATCAGGGAAATACAAATCAAAACCACAATGATATCACCTCACACCAGTCAGAATGGCTAAAATTAACAAGTCAGGAGATGACAGATGCTGGCGATGATGCAGAGAAAGGGGAACCCTCCTACACTGTTGGTGGGAATGCAAGCTGGTGCAGCCACTCTGGAAAACAGCATGGAGGTTCCTCAAAAAGTTGAAAATAGAGCTACCCTATGGCCCAGCAATCACAATACTGGGTATTTATCCTAAAGATACAAACGTAGTGATCCGATGGGGCACATGCACCTGAATGTTTATAGCAGCAATGTCCATAATAGCCAAACTATGAAAAGAACCTAGATGTCCACTGACAGATGAATGGATAAAGAAGAAATGGTATATATATATATATATATATATATATATATATATATATATACACATACATACAAGGGAATCCTATGAAGCCATAAAAACAAGTGAAATCTTGTCATTTGCAATGATGTGGATAGAACTAGAGGGTATTATGCTGAATGAAATAAGTCAATCAGAGAAAGACAATTATCATATGAACTCCCTGATATGAGAAAGTTCAGAGGCAAAGTGAGGGCTTTGGGGGGTAGGGAAGGAAAAAATAAAACAAGATGGATCAGGAGGGAGACAAACCATAAGAGACTCTTAATCTCACAAAACATACTGAGGCTTGCTGGGGGAAGGAGGGGTATGGAGAGTGTGGCTGTGTTATGGACATTGGAGAGGGTATGTGATATGGTGAGTGCTGTGAAATGTGAAAGCCTGACTATTCACAGTCCTGTACCCCTGGGGCAAATAATACAATATGTGTTAATAAAAAAAAAATGAGTGGGCATTTTGAGAGTGTACAAAGAGCAGGGAGATTCTATGGAGTAACAAACTATTTTCTCTATTGTCTGTCTGGGATTCCTATTTGAAGTTTATCATAGAGATTGATTATATATCCCTTCTGTTTTTACCTGTATTAATCTGCTTCACTGTTGAGTAGCCTAAAAACTGATTGTAAGATAGCACTTGGCAGAGAACAGCCCTCTTAGAGATAGCTCCATATATTTAAGCATTTGATGTTAGCTAGCTCCCTGGTAAAGTGAGTTAAGCACAGCCTAATGATTGAGGTAAATAAGAAGTATAGAAGAGTGGTTAAGAAGATTGGTTCTAGCAACACAATTCCTTCTTTAATCATGACTTTGTTGTTCACTAACTCTGCAATGAAAATACAAGCAGTATTATCCTCATAGGGTTGTAATGAGATTTAAATAATATACTATAAGCAAAGTGCTTATAGGAAACAGTGGGCTATAAATGCTATCTATTACAATAGTTCAGAGTCCTCACAAATATTTTTCTTGGTGACTAGATGATACCCTGCTTTTTCTGCTTTTTAAGGGAGGGAAAAATTAGTTCTACATAGGGTATGTGAAAAACTGAAAAATCACAAGGACCCACTAACAAGATATGGTTTTAGAGCTCTGGTAGTCTATAATACTGAGTCTAATTCCCAGTTCCCTCCTTTTTTGTTGTGTCTAATAACCATCGATAGTCCTCTGTTTCTTTTATGAGCAGGGTAGCAGGTTTGGATAAGCCAAATCCAGAGCTCTGGGGAGGAAGGGCACAGGCAGGAGGGCCTTGAGTATCTCTCTCTAATAATGCCAGAAAGCTCATGTAAGTATCATCTGTTGAGGCCTCAAACCCATAGGTAATGCTACCATTCAGGCTTCCACAGAAGCCTTACAGAACCAGACCCTCATTACATTCACTGTCAGTCTCATAGCCTGGACCTTAAAATTGCACCAGGGTAGGGGAACTGCAGACTCTTTACTTTCTTGGAGGGAGCTGTTCATATACCGGAGACATCATCATCCTTCCTTTGCTAGTACGGATGCCATGCCCTGCGTGGATGGAAGTCTGAAGCATGACTTAGGTCTAATTACATCCACATGGCAAGAACAAATATTCCTGGGATAGAGAACTGAGTATATGAAAATATGAAAGTATAAAAAGCACATTGGTTTTCTGTAACTGTGTGTCAATGGGATTAGCTAACAAGTGAACTTCAAGGAAACCAAGAAACCTGACTTGCATTCTTTGCTTGCTGTTCCCATTGGCCTTGATCTGCAGCACTAGGGACACATTAAGTGTGTCTCCATTTGAAGAGTGTGGAGGATATAATAGGTATATTGGTTAGAGCCTGGGTTTATGGTAGGTTCTATGAGCATGAATCTGGACTTCACCACCTGTTAATTTTGTCAACTTGGACAACTTGTTAGTTTCTATAAGCCTCTGTGGTAGAATCTACTGGTCTGAAACACATTGATTATACGTGTTTATTGGGTTGTTGTAAGATTAAATGTGATGGTGCATGCAAAGTGCTCAGCACAGCATGTGGTTATACATAAATGTTCAATAAACATCGGCCATTAGTTTTCAGGCTATGAATAGCAAATTAAACAACTTTGTATAGCTGTTTTGACAATTAAAAATAAAGCACACAGATATAAATCCCTATAAGATGTTTTACTTGTAGTTAGATTGCTAGACAATAGCACTATAGAGGGAAATTTAAATATCTACTCATTTTTCTTAAAATGAAATTCCTTGAACCAGTTTTTTAATTGGGAATTTAAAATAATTATCTTCCACTAGTTTTCTGACAAATATATTTTAGTAACTATCAAGCTATGGCAAATCCTTTACTCACTGTTAATTTGAAAATTGCTTCCCAAATTTGAATTATCATCCAAACCCTGGGAACTTTTATATACAGATTATTGCAAATGATTTTAACAAGTTGTGAAATCAGTAAGTCCCAGAAATCTATTCTGAAAAAAATAACTTCTAGAATTGTTTCCAATGACCTGTCAGATTTCAGAACCCCTATAATAGATCATGTTTCAAGTCTGAAGTCTATGCATTTTCTTTGTTTTATGCTCAAATAATAAGTTATAGTTAATTGTGTCCAACATCTCTACCTATAACATTTTCCTTCTCTTCAACTTGCACCTTGCTTAAGTTAGAATTTTTAGCACCTGAGCTGTCACTGCTGTGGCTTCATGGCTGTCACTCTATTTCTAGCATCTCTGTACCCAAAGCCATCACTCCCTTAAGCACTCAGCAATCCCAACAACATTTTCTTTACAATTTGTTAAAATGTATTTATAGCCAAGGTGGTAAAGCAAGAGATGGGCATGGATTGACTATTACAAAAATGACAATGAGTGAAATGATAATTTGGGGTACATACCTACTAAGTGCACTGTGATAGTGTGATACGACAAATAAACAGTATCATTTCTATGTACCATAAATAATTCCAGGCAACATATTATTCACCATTAACTACTAATTCTCAGTGTTAGGCCAGGGCTGGGTTCCATCTGGAGATAGGAAAAATGGCACCCTGCACTACTCAGGAGGTAGATGGGCTGATACCAGAAGTCACAAAGCCTCTCTGGAACACATTCAATTAACTCCTGCCCTTCACTTACAAACTAAGAGACTATGTGGGGGGGAAAAAAAGGATTCTCACTCCTCTCTCATCCACCTTATCTTCTCTGTTAGTGAAGAGACATTTTTAAAAGTAGCATGGCATGTAGATTCTAAGTGGCTGGCTTCAGTTTGCATAATAAATTATTGTTTTTGACATGAGATGTAGCTCCAAAGAGATGAAAAGACTTTTGATCAGAATTTAGCATATTATCTGTGTTGGAATAGGAAAATCTATTTACATATTTTTTGTTTATGTTGTTTTTCAAATACAAAGAAAGAAACTTTCTTTAAAAAGCATTGAGGAAAAAAAAAAGCATTGAGATCCCTATATTTTGAAAGCTAAAAATGTGTATCACATTTAACTGCAAAGTGTGTATGTGCCTATTTTCTATTATTGAGGTTGCAGAAATCCAAAGATTAGTCATTCAGCCTCAGCATTCAGGCAGAAGACAGCTGTGTGGGGTACTGATCTTTGCTAAATTTGATGCAATACCCAAGTTGTCTTTACTTCACCACTGGACACAGGTAGAAATTATTGATCCTCTGACCCACTGGATAATATCATAAGCTATTTAGGAGACTTTTTTTGTTACCGCTTTGCAACCTGCAAAATAGCCTGTAAAGTTGAGGTGGATGGATGTCACTGTAAATATTAAAGAAATTTAAGGAAGAGAATGGGAATGCAAAAATATGAGGATTCAAGGAAGGTTACATGGAGAAGTGGGAGCTTGAAGTGGGCCTTGATAGATGGTTATGGTTCAAATTTGCAGGGATTTCTTTCTGTTCAGCAAGAAAAGTGTGTCATGGCACTGGAGGCAAGTTAAACAGCTCGTATATTTAGTTTTGTGTTTATTTGTCTGGTGCTTATTTTTCCTGTGAATATTTTAGTTGCAGTGTGTCATAAAATGTTGAGCGTAGAGCTTGGTGAGATAAGTACACACACATACATGCACATACACACATAAAAGTGGCAGTATAGACACCTCCAACACCTCATACCCATTTCTGGGCAATATCCAGACACCCATAAAATATCATGACTCCTATAACATAAAATGGTTTGACCTATTCTTTACCTTCATGGACAAGGAATCATGTAATAGGTACCTTTTGGTATCTAGCTGCTTTCATGGGTTCCATTCCTAGGAACTATACCTACATCATGGCACAGAGCTCTAGATTGTTCAGTTTAATTCCTTTATAGTGTCCCATTGTATGAGTAAGCCAGAATTTTTTCATCTACTCCCTGGCTGATAGACATTTGGATTGCTTCCCCCCCCAATCTGTGTCTATCGTGAACATTATTGTAATTGTCCTTCAGCCATCTGCTTTTATTTATTCTGGGAATATATGTAGACATGGATCTGCTGGATTATAAGGTAAGCATGTTTCACTTTAATTGAAATTACCAGTTTTACAAAATAGTTATAAAAATTTACTTTCATAATACCAGTGTATGAGATGAGATTTCCAGGGTTTCATACCCTCTTCAACAGTATTGTTAGTCTTTTGAATTTTAACAAATTTAGAATTATCATATCTCCTTGATAGATTAACACTTTTGTCTTTATAGAACACCCTTCCATAATTTTAGTAATATGTAGTATTTGTGATTAATGAATTAGATTAATGAAGTGATGATTAATTAATGAATTAACTAATATGCCTAGTATTAGTTACAGTATTAGTTATTAGTATAACTGGCCAGGTTATCTTTTGGTTAGCGTTTATATAATCATATTTTTCACTTTTCTGCTTTTTTCTTTAAGATGTTTCTCTTGTAAGCATCATTCTTTTCATCCTATCTGAAAGTCCATGTCTTTTAACCAAATTAGTTTTTCAATGTTTCATGTAATTGTTAGTATTTTGGGGTTTAAATTTATGCTATGTCTACTTTTCCCACTTGTTTTTTATTCTCTCTTTTGTTTCCTTCCTTTTCTCCTGTTTTTATTTGTATTAACTAGGTATTATTATCATCATCATCCACCTCCATAACTAGGGTGACATATTTTTAATTTAGGATGATTCTAGGCACAACAATGTGCATCATCATGCAAAGATTAATGTTTTAATTCTAACATCAATTTTGAAAATGTTGGACAATCTAAAAAACTTATAAAATGTTAAAATTCCATTTACTTCCTTCATACTTCTGTGTTATTGGTGTCCTGTATCTTAATTTTAAATTTAAATCACACAAAGCATTTTAATTATTGTGTATGTAACCAATATTATTTACATTCACTCACATATATATTCATGTATTGCTTTTCATTACTTCCTGCATTACCATGCTTCTAATTAATACTATTTTTACATGAAGAATTTGGTTTACTATTTTGAATGGGGGTAGGGTAGTTGGCATAAAATTCCTGTTTTTATTTACCTCAAAACATTTATTCTGCTTTAATTTTTGGAAGAATATTTCTGCTGAATATAAATTTTAAGCTTAAAGCATATTCTTTAATATCATTTAAGGTAACTTTTTATTCCTTCTTGTATTGCCTCATTCACAAGTCATTTATCTATGTTTGTTATAATATATAGGTGGAAATAGCTTTCTATTTGACTTAAAAATTTTGTCCTTCCAGTTTTTTTTTTTCCATTTAAAAAAATTTTTATCATGTTCCTATGTATATTTTTCTTTGATTACTTTGTTCTCTTTGATTTCCCAGTCATCACTTATGGAAACTTTTGGCCAACATCTTTTTAAATATTGCCTCTACCCCATTCTTTCTCTTCTCTCCATCAAAACTAAATAATGCATTTCTCAAATATTTCTACATGGTCCACGGGTCTTTAATTTTTTTTTCAATACTTCCCATCCATTTTGTATCTCCATGCTTTAGCCTGGATATTCTGTTCTGACTTATTTTCCATTTCATTAATCTTCTCTTCTGCTGTGTCTAATACGTTAGTAAACCTATTAATTTATTTTTTCCATTTGATTTATGATATTTTTAGTTCAATAATTTCCATTTGGTTGTTTTTATAGATTGTATGTTTTGGTTCAATTCTTTATCTTATCTCTTTTTTAAAAATTAAGTCTCAATTATCTAAAAATCTCTGTCTGAAAACTCCAGATCTGAATCTATGTGATTGTGCAGTTGGTTTGGTTCTTTGGGTTTTTTTTTTTTTTCTCCCTCTTTTTTGGATTTCGATCTGGTCCTGTCTCCAGGTTTATCTGATGCTCTTGCTATAACCTGAATTCTGTCCCTATGGACAAGAGCTTTCAGAATCTCTGGGGTATTATCTTTATCCAGAGAAGGTGTTCTCCTAGAAAACAACTAATGTAAGAGAAGATGGCCTTAATACAGTTAGCTTTTCAAATGGCTCAAGTTTGGCTCTCAGTCTTGGTGAAGTCTGCTCTATACAGAATGCTGTTACTTTTTCAGAGCAGCCTTCTTACTCTTGCAACTGAAAATCTGGGTTTACCAAAGGTCTAAATCCTTATTGCTCTCTGATCCAATTTTAGTCTGCTCTGCACTTTTAGACCATAAAAGTTCAGCTTTTTAACTTAACTTTCATTAGTTAAAAATGAAAAGACTACACGGTCTTTTTGTTTCATGAAGATTCAAAATCAAAATATGCCTGAGAAGTGATGGTAATTATGAGGCTTCCTTCTCCAAGTTCCCATTTCTCCAAATATTTGGCCTTGATTATACTAATTTCTAATTTTTATATCCCCTCCCTGTGAGACTGAAGAAAGCCCAGAACCTCCAATTTGGAGGATCCTCTCAGTCCAATGATGCTTAAGAATGGCAAATGTGTTAAGGAGAAAAGTGATGGAGCATGTCTGGCTTACTCCACTGTGTTGCCAATTTCTTAGAACTCATGACCCATCAAATCCTGACCCTCTCAATTGCTTTCTGATACCTCCAAACAGGTTTTTTGGCATTTCTTTCAATGTTAATAGTTGCTCTCTGTACAATGGTTTGATAGAAGCTACTCTGCCTCAGTTGAAAGCATAAGTCGTTTGCAAGATTTTTAATTTTTTTTCCCCAAGATTTTATTTATTTATTGAGAGAGAGGGCACAAGCAAGAGAACACAAGCAGAAGAAACAGGAGTGGGAGAGTGAGAAACTGACTTCCCACTGAGCAGGGGGACCAATGTGGGGCTCCATCTCAGAACCCTGAGATTGTGACCTGAGCTGAAGGCAGCCACTTAACAGACTGAAACATCCAGGTGCCCCATCAAGCTTTTTAATTTTGTTAATGAATTAGGCATCAAGGTCGTCAGCTAAGAAAAGGGGCCAAACTGAATGCAACAATCAACAACCTGTTATTCACTTACTCTGACAGTGTGAGCAAGAGGCAAAAAGGAAGCACTGGTTCTCCAATATTCCCTTGATTTCCATGGAACAGTACCAGGAATGGGTCTGGTAGAAGTAGCACAGTTGGGGAAAGTGTCTCACTATGAACACACCCCAAACAAAAGGATCCTGTCTCTCTGTAGATGCATGGGCAGAAGGGAGAGTGAGAGGGGAGGGCTAGGAATAAAAAGGTACTGAGTCAAAATGGAGGAAAAGGGCCTCACCCAATAATGTGATCTAGGTAGTGGTGCCAGGAAAGTGCCTTACCTGAGGCCCCAAATAAAAAGGTTTCTGAATGGAGGACAGGGACTTTGAATACAGCATCCTCCAGAAAACTGCCGTGAACTTGCTATATGCCAAGTCTGATGTCTTGTCAGGTGGGTCTTGTAATGCCCTATAGGTTAGGTCTGAAAGATCATACAGAGGCCTAGAACCAAGCTGATCCACAAGGAAGCTGTTTACACCTCAACTGCCTCTACTCTCACTTCTGTTATTTTTGTTGTTATTATGCACTTCAGTATAGCCTACGTGGTCAAGTACATTCCATTTCCTTGTGATTCATTAGTTCTATCTCCCTATGCAGAAAACTCTGGGCATGGATAATCCAGGTCCTATCTGCAGAAATGGTTAGCTTCATCCAATATCAGTTTCTTTATGGACATTAAATATTAATATGCTGTATATATACATAAAATATGCTACATGTATATATTACATGCATAGATAAATGTATAGATTCAATATATTGTATGTTACATGTATCTGTGCATACTAATAAGTATATATATGTACCAAATCTATATGTGACATACATAGACACATGAGTGTGATGAATGCTTTTCTGAGAGAAATCTATAGGCAGACTAAAATAATTCAGTGAAATGTTGGAGAAATAAAATCTATAAATTTGTAAGTCTAGAACTTATCATTCTGTCTTAATTTTTTATTATTGTTTTTTCTGTTTGGATTTTTTAAAAAATATCTTTACTCCCTTCTTCCTGTAAAAAGAAAAAGTGCTGAAATCAGCTATCTCTGGAAGACAGTGAGAATTTTCTGTCCAGAAGCATGAGTGACTCTCTTAGTGTCTCTTCATCTCTTAAGGGATGTAGTCAGCCCAGGAATCTAACTCAGTGCATAAATTCTACAGTGTGATACAGCAACCAGTGGTGGTGAAGCATGGCTCTTTTTCTGGTCATGAAACAAGAAAAAATAATCTAATTTTTACAAAGAAATACTATGCGACAACAGAAATATTGTTACATGTAGCAAAAACTATCACATCTGCTACTCTGTGCAAGATAAGGGCTTCCCCAAAGCACTTTCATTTCTGTTAATGCTGGATCATCATCATTGCTCCTGTATCAGATTTCTAGTATGTAATACAGAATGAGGAGATAATGAGATTTGGAGTTTCTATTGATCATATACCCTACAGCTAAAACTCCCTGACCTAGTAACTCTCAATTTCTTCCTATAGTTTAACATTTCAACAAAATAAAAATGACTCTCACTTGCCCTCGCCCCAACCTCCACCACAGCACACAAACCTACTGCCTGGTTTAATCAGGGGCTATGGTTGTACTCCAACATTAAGCAAGGAGAGAAAGTATACAACAAGCTACGGGGAGGTCTTCAGCCTGCATGTCAACATTGGCTATTGCCATTGCAGCCTTGTTGAGAGCTACAAATATAGCTGGACAATATCATAAATGTGGAAGACAAGGTTACATTTTCGAGGCCTATGTCTTTGAGAGCCAACTCTCAAAGTTGTATTGTATTGGATCATTGGTTCTGAGAACCACGGTCTGTTCAATGATCTTAGAACTCCCACCAACTATGAAAGAAGGCAGAGTAAATGTGCTAAGATGAACACTCTCCATCAAATTCAAGATGTGTGTACATGAGGGGTGGAAACTGAGTGCTGGCAACAGCATCTTAAACTTTTCTTGCAGGCCTACAATGAGGCTGATTTCTGCATGACATATTTCTTAAGTAAAAAAAATCCTGAAGTTCAATTTAGAGAAGGCAAGATGCTTCTTCTTCTCTCAAAACTAGTAAGAATATCTTGTGAGTTTCCTGGGATCGGAAGGTATTTCTACCATTTCAGTTGTGTCTTTGTTATACTCTGTAGCACCTTGCCAGGAATAATCACATAAAAGGAATTTAATTTTTCCTTTAGAGTGGAAGATTTGTAAATATGCCCTGAACTTGATTCCTGCTTATAGGAATACAGAGGTCATGGGAGTGGAAGTTCTCCTACAGGCCCATTCCAAGAATTTTTTTTTAAATATATTTTTAAAATTTATTTATTTTTTTTTAATTTTTAAAATTAACATATAATATATTATTGTCCCAGGGGTCCAGGTCAAGGATTCGTGAGTTATTCTCTGTTTTTCTTGGACATTGAATGACTTAAAGATGTCTTGGCATTTTATCACCATGCAACACTTGGCTGGACCCACATTTCCCATTTTTGTCTTGAGCATGTACAGCTCAGCTGTAAATCTCAGGCCACTCTGTATGCAGTCTGTTTAACAGCACAACAGAGAAAGCATTTGCAAATAAAGCATCTGTCCTCTCAAAACCAACCCATGTGCCCAGAGCTGACAAATCATACAGTATATAAACACAAGCAGTGCTATATGAAACAGACACGGGTTCTAACCATAGCAGAGGGTTATTTTTATGGAACTCTTTAGCAAGAATTACTGAAGTGAAAATAATTTCAGGGTTTTTCTTTGGTCTTTTTTTTTTTTAAGTATGTCTTCCCTTGAAATAAAATCCATATGGTTACAAAAAAGTACACAAATCAAGTTTACAGCCAAATAAATTTTCAAAAAGGAAAAACGTTCCTCCAACATACACACAGACCAAGAAACAAAAATTACCACTCCAGAAGTTCCCCTCATTTTCCCCTTCCAATTATTTGTTACCAATCTCCCTGGACAACTAGAATCTTGAACTTTAAACACCATAGATTAATTAGTCTATTTTTAAAATTTTACATAAAGGGAATCATGTAGTATGTGCCCTCTTCTGTGTCTGACTTACATTGCTCAACATTGTGAGATTCATGTATATTTTCTGCTTTCATAGTTTATTTATTCTCAACTCAGTCTTGTTTCTATTATCTGAATATACCACAATTTATCCATTCTACTTTTGGGCCTTTGGGTTGTCTTCAGTTTGGGGGCTATTAAGGATAGTGCTGGTATGAACAGTCTTGTATGGTTTTGGGTTTGGTTTTTTGTTTTTGTTTTTGTCAAATATGCATTTTGACTTGTTAGACACCTAGGAATGAATTTCTGAGTAAAAGTTTATGGATATGATCAACTTTCCTAGCTCATGACAAAGAATTTTCAAACACGACTGTACAGATATGTTCTCCTTCAGAAAAGTACGGGACTTGCAGCTGCTTCGTGTCTTCACCAACGCTCGGCACCATGTGCTTACATTTTGCTCTTGGCACCTACGCAGGTGCAGTGCACGTTGGTCTTCATACACATTTCCCTGTTGAGGAGGGAAGCTGAGAAGCTTTTCAATATACATTGGTCATCTGAAGACCCTTTTCCATGAAGTATCTGTTTGAGTTGTTCGTCCATTTTTAATTGATCTCTCTTCCCCTATCTCACTGATTTATGCTGTTTTATGTGTGTGTCTATCTTTTGCTATGCCAATCCCAGTTTATGACTTACCATGGTATATATATTTTTTTAAGATTTTTTATTTATTTATTTGACAGACAGAGATCACAAGTAGGCAGAGAGGCAGGCAGAGAGAGAGAGGAAGAAGCAGGCTCCCTACTGAGCAGAGAGCCCGATATGAGGCTTGATCCCAGGACCCTGAGATCATGAACTGAGCTGAAGGCAGAGGCTTTAACCCACTGAGCCACCCAGGAGCCCCCATGGCACATTTTGATTAACAAAAATTCTTAAGTAAAATTCTTCACTTTATTACCTCATGGTTAGCACATTTTGCATTTGTTTATAAACTCTGTGCTTATCATCAAGGTCATGAAAATACTTGCTTTTGTAAAACTTTTATCATTTCATTTATATTTGCATCTATGGCCTATCTAGAATTATCTTAATAAAGAGTGGGACATCAGGAATCAAGATATTTTTTAACCCTGAATACATGTCTAATTAATCCAGCACTATTTATTGAAAAGACCATCATTTGCATCAAAGCACAGCAGTATCACTTTTTTATAAACTAAGTGGATCTGTTTGACAATTTCTATCTTGTTATGCTGATGTATTTCTTTATCCTTGGACCAATAATATACTGTCTTAATTACTATAGCTTTGTAATAGGTCTTGATATTTGGGGAAATAATATTCTGTATTTATTATTCTCCTTAGTGTATCTTGGCTATTCTTGAGTTTTGTATTTCCATACAAATATTAGAATCACTTTGTCAATCTCCAAAAAAAAAATAGTGATACTTTTATTGGAATTGTTTCAAATCTATAATGCAATCTAGTATAAATGACATTTTTATAATATAAAGTTTTCAATTCATAGCATGATATATCTCTCCATTTATTTAGGTCTTGTCTAATTTTTCACAGTAATATTTGTAACTTTTAGTACAGAAGTCTTGCACATCTTTTGTTAGGTTTATATCGATCTTTTTGATGGTTTCTTTGAAGCTATTGTGATGGGTTCAATTTTAATCTAAGAACTAGTGAGCTACAACCCATATGTTCTGAAAAAGACATTAGCAAACAATAGTCAAACAGTGAGAGACCCACCTAGTCACTGACAGGCTGTTCTAAATATCTAGTATGGAAAGTTGGATGTGTAAGTAGTTTGGGGATTCTGGAATTAGACTGCTAGCATTTGAATGTTAACTCCACCATTAATAAATGTGCAACATTGGACATTTCATTAATATTTCTGCACATCTACTTCTTCAAGAAAATACGACTCATAGGGGCACTTAGGTGTCACAGTTGGTTAAATGGTCAACTCTTTGTTTTGGCTCAGGTGGTGGTTGCAGGGTTGTTGGATTGAGTCCTGTGTGGGGCTTCACACTAAGCATGGAGTCTGTTTGGGATTTTTCTCTCCCCTTCCCTCTGCCCCTCTCCCCAACATGCACGTGCTCTCTCTCTCGCTCTCTCTCTCAAATAAATAAATAAATCTTTAAAAAAAAGGAAGTAATGATAATATATAACTCACTATGTATTGAGACATTTGGAGACGGTGCATTCAAACATCCAACACGGATCCTGGTGTATAGTAAGTGTTGAACAGATGCTGATGTTGACGACGATGACGACGATAGTGACAACGGTGGCAGTGACAATGATAATCATCACCATATATTTGTGAGACTTGAGACGATTTTTCCTCTTCAGCTGTCACTGATCTTGTTCAGAACTCCTCACGCATGTTCAAAGGGCCCTAGGTTACCTTTACCTGCTGTATCCACACCTCCATAGGTCCAGAAGACACGTGTGTGATTTTTTCTCTCTGGCAAACCACATTTGGGGGTTCAGCAATTCACCAAACACCTCCTTGACCTAGGTCATGTTAACTAAAATACTTGATTGATAATTCAAATAACATGATTTAGGAAGAAGATCTTTATATATTTACTCCAAACATGTGAGGCTTGATTCAGATTGGAAAAGGCTACCCCTTGGAGTGTACTGAAATCATCTTGGAGTTGGAAAGCATTGGAATTATCTTGGAAAGGGTAAGTAAACAGGTATTTCTATGCTGGATATTCTATCCTTTGGGTACTTATTATTTTTTTTTTTTTCTGTTTGCACAAAAGGATTTCCCTGAATGCACGATCTTTTATAGATTACCAATTTACTTTATTTTTTTTAATTTATTTTCAGTGTACCCGAATTCATTGTTTATGCACCACACCCAGTTCTCCATGCAATACGTGCCCTCCATAATACCCACCACCAGGCTCACCCACATACCCACCCCCAACCCCTTCAAAACCCTCAGATTGTTTTTCAGAGTCCATTTTGATAAAGATTAAAAGTCTGACTCTACTTGCATTTTTAAATACCCTCTTAAGAATTTCTTCTGTTTCAACCAAGCTTTTATATGCAATACAATACATAATAAAGCAGAAACCCTTGCACCTCTCTGCATTTGCTCCTGCTGCCCCCTCTTCCCAGACTGAATTGCCTCATCATCATGCTCCGTCCAGCACACCAATCACAAGTCCTGCCCCATCTCTAAAATCCTGACTAAATTAAGGGGTTTTCTTTCCACTCCTAAAACCTTATGCTACCTGATTATTCTTATTCATGCTTATGCTATATACTTGTGCAATAATAATTGCAGTAATTAAAAAAAAAACTAAAATATGTTGATTCTTTACCACGTGGTAAGCACTATCTTAAGTACTGTACAGATAATATCCTATTCAGTCCTCTCCAAAAACTTCACAGGACAGATACCATGATCCTTGTTTTCCCTCTGATTAAACAGAAGCACAAAAGCATGTTTAGTGCTTAATGGAAATGAGTGCCATTTTCAGGATGTAGCTTGAAGAAAGTGTGTGGCTCTCAAATTCTTCTCTTTCTCATCGGTATATCAAGGGGAGCAGAGGGAAATGAAAAGGGGAAATCCCTTATAAATGAAGATATTTGTCAACAGATTGGTAAAGTGTGGATCTCTGGGAGCGTGTCTGGGTGACATGCACAGGCTCACCCTGTAAATCTTTTCTGCTTTTGTTGTTTGCCTGTTAATCTCTTGAATCTCTTGACTTTTCACTCCCACAGACTCTCACTCCCACTAGAGGCAGTCTCAATGACTATATTAGTCACAAAACATGGTATGACTCTTTTGGGATTTCTGTCTGGCCTAAGTCCCCCTTAATTCCAAAAAAGTTTCCAAATAAGGGGGCCTCTGCCACGTTTGAGGTGTCAGGCACTGACTCAGTGCGAGGCCAAGACAATTTATCCTGGGAATTTAGAAGCAGAATTCAGAGGCGCTAGTCAGTTTTGACACCTTCTAAAATGGGGAACTTAAATTGTGAAATCGGAATGAGAGTGGCCACATTTGGCATATTAACAGGAAACAGAGAAAACCAGTTTAGAGAGAGGATAGGATCCTATTTCACCAAAACAATTCAGAGACTAGAGGACTTGTATCTCTAAAGAAAGCAAAATAATTGTGTTTTCTCCTAACTTTTTATTTGTTGGTTCAATTCCCCATGACCTAATGTTTACTGATTTACCCCCTGGATTATCTGAACTATTCCCTAGGTCCTTCCAATATACTCCACTCTCCCTCCATCACTTTTTTTTTTTTTTAATCTTTTTTCGGTATGTCAACTTGATGCTTATCTGTTATTTGCAGCCCAAAAGAGTCTTAAATACATCATGAGACCATTCTTTTTTTTTTTTTTAAGATTTTTAAAATTTATTTATTTGACAGAGATCACAGAGAGAGGAGGAAGCAGGCTCCCTGCTGAACTGAGAGCCTGATGCGGGGCTCAATCCCAGGACCCTGGGATCATGACCTGAGCCGAAGGCAGAGGCTTAACCCACTGAGCCACCCAGGCGCCCTATCATGAGACCATTCTTGAGAGAGTTGTCTTCTGTCCCTCCCTCACCTTGGAGTACTCCTCAGACTGTCCCTCAGCAAAGCCATGGAGCAGAGGAGGGACTGCACGACAGATCTGGCACCCCAACCTTTCTGCTTTTCTTATTTCTTTCACTTCCATCCGTCTCATCCTAAATATACTCAATGCATTCATGCTTCAGGTTTAAACGTTACTATTCTGGGGAAATGTGCACATTGAAACAGAAACCTGAAGATTTTGATTAATACAAGTAAACCACTACTAATATAATCTGTACAATAATGCTTTCCTGTATATAAATAGGATGATATAAGCATGTACATCACCTCATACGCTTCACAAAACCATCCTGACACGAATACTTTTCTCTCAACTTTTTTTCATTTGTTCATTTCCAGTGTTGGCTTATGGTACCAAGCACAGAGTTTTCAAGACTCCCCTCCCAACCCCACATAAAGACAAGAGTGTGGACAGCGTAGGAGTTGTTTGGGTCCCAGCTATTATACCTATTTAATGGAGGGACATTCATGCACAGAGAAAAGACATGATTTGCTCCCAAAAATATACATAGGAAACTGGTATGTGAAATCTACCCATTCTTCAAGGTCAGTGCCTTCATGACATTGTTGCTTTCTCCAGCTATTATAATAATCTCTCTCTGCTCTGAAATTTAGATAGCTTGAACCAAATGTTCGAGTCAATTCTAGATCAGCTTTGCCCAAATGCTTTTTTTCTGGAATAGGTTTTAGGAGACTGTTAGTTGATGTTGGTGGTAAGGTGAGAGTGTGTGTGTTCATGTGTGTGCGCACACATGTGTGTATGTGTGTGAGTTGCAAATGTGTTATATCCTCATATAAGCCAAGGAAGACAGACTTGAAAATTTATTTACTGCAGGAATTCTCAGAGGCTTTCATGTGTTAACATGCCCTGTGGATTTACTTAAAAAAAAAAAAAAAAAGCCTGTAATACCAAGTGTTTACTAGACCCTGGAACTAGAAGAAGACAGAGATAGCATATCTATCATGATTTCTTAAAACATCATTCCTAAAAACACAGTCCAGGAAATGCTGGTCAAGGCAATTTCATTTTTCTCCCCTCAAATTACCTTTTTTTGGTGTGTTTGTGTTTAGCCACACCATCTGAAAAATTTAGAAAAATGATCAAAGTTGCCCAAGCCCTTACTAATCTTTTATGTGCCAGGTTTCTAGAAAAGTTCTTAAAGACTCACAGAATTTTAGGGATCTTAGAAAATTATTTCCCTAATGTTTTACATATGGCCACTGCAGAATAATACACCAAGTCTAGAAAGGATAAGAAACTTAGACAAAATTACTTATGTAGTTAGTGATTGAACCAGGGTGAGAATCCAGCCCCCCACATTGGCAGCTCATTCGTCTTCCTGTCACTCCTCTGGACCGCTCACACTGTAGTGTCTGGAAAGGAACTGCCTTCCGGGGCCGGGATCTCTTAAAAACCTCCAGAACATAATGTGGCACGGTCAGAGGATCTGAGCCATGAATGAATCGGGTCACCCTTTCCTCCCCTTCTTCCAGGAATAAGAGAAAGTCTTATCACTTCTTTCCCCCCACGAATGTCAGCAAGTTAAAATTGTAACTGACAAATGAAATATAGTTTATACTTTAGCACCACCAAGGGCAGGTTAATAAATGATTATTGCTATGTGAGTATTACCATCCTTCCAAAAATAAAACAAAATAAAAAACAATACAGTCAATAAACAAAGAAAAAAATTGCCAGCAGCTTTACAAAATGTAGAGTAGGAATAGAGACAGGTAGAATTTTGGAATGATACGTACCTAAGAAGTGAATTCTGAGCCCCATTCAAATAAATTTCAATCTGTGTAGAAATGTTTAAAGCTGTGGGGGGCACTACTCAGATTCATGGTTCTTTAAAATATACAACAGAGTCCACAAAGAGTTTCAGGAAAAAAGGTTGAAATAAACAAAGATTTTGGGAAGGTAGAAAGGTGGTTACACAGTTTCTCACTGAAAATAAGAAAACAGACGGTACGTATTCACACAGATATATAATGTATTTATTACTGGCTAAATGCATCTCTGGGTGCCAGAAAAAGATGAACTTTTTTTTAAATATGTTCCCTTATTAATCCTCATGGTATCACTGTGCTAGATTCCCGATGTGATCCCAGACCAGCACAACCAGCAGCACGTGGCAACCAGTTAGAAAGGCAAATTCTTGGCCCCCTCCCTAGTATTTGGGTATCAGCAACTCAGTAATTGATGCCCTGAGCTGGGCTCTCCACCTGATTCACACACACACTGAAGTTGGACCATGTCTGCCCTGTGTCCATCCTAAAGATGGGAATGCCAAGAGTGAGGCACGTGATATAATCTGCCCCGACATCACTCAGCTTGCAAGTGGTGGACAGGGCACTTGCACTCAGGTCTCTCTAACACAAAAACCCATGCTCGAACCAACAGACTCCGTAAACAACACAACCAATACAATCTATAATCCTTCTTTGATACAGAGTTTGAATTTCTGGCCTCTGCGGAGATTTGGCTCCTAAGCAAATAAGGTATTAGGATAGAAACTGAATTCTCCCAGGAAAGGGAACAAGGGAAAGAAGGTAATAAAGCCTTCCTACCAGGCCAGAGAAAGAGACAGCTGCGGAATCTATTCACCTCCGTGAAACAACTCACCAAGAGGGAAGCGTTCCGCAAGGCAATTGGGGTGAAAGCCCTGAAAAATGCCCCAGTCTTTCCCCGCCGGGTTTATGAACTGCTTTGGCAGGCTAACAGCAGCACATTATACGTAATAGCTGGTTTACTCTACCTTGTCTGCCTTTTATTTTCACAAGGAATCCTTGTTATTCAGTGGAATTAGCAAAGGAATCCATTACATGCTGGCTACAAAGACTGCACAGTATTTATTCCAGTAATAAAAAGTCTAATTTTGCAATAACATGGCAATCTTTGGAAAGCGTCGGCTGATGGCATCCAAGTCTGGCAAAATATGCCTCTTTTGGTGCTGCTGATTATTATGGCGTCTGTGAGAAGGGAGAGGAGGAATGGGGCGGGGAGGGGGCTTGCTGGCCAAGTAAGCACTCTTAAAAAACAAAACAAATTCCCTTTCACAGAATCCTAAAATGGGAAAAACGGGGAAACTGCCATCAGGCTGAGAGAGCAGAAACACCAAAGGGGGCAGGCTTGTAATTAATGTGGCTGAGGCTCACTGCATTTAGTGTCCTTGGCAAAGGCACTGACTAGTTTGCCACCTGGTCCTATTCCTCCCTTCCTGAGCCATTGGCAGGTGCCTGGTGCCATCAACATGCCTGTGGTCTCCCAGCACCCGTTGTGATTCATGAAAACCAACCGGCACTAAGCAATTTATAGAATATCAGAGCTTAAAGGGACCGGAGATCTTGCTTCATACAACCCTCCTATTTTGCAGGTAGCTGACAAGTTATCAAAGACACAGTACCAGGACTTTAAATCGTATCTCTCGGGTGTCTTTCCCCTTTCTTTTCCCATAGTTGCATCAATTAATGTTGTTTTACACATCACTATTTCTTCATAGAGCAGCATTCACAGCAGATCCCTAGGCCACATTAAAGTCGTCCCGCAGATTCAGAATTCCTTATTTCATCAGCGGAAATCCCAGTGGTATTCATTGATTAGGATCACAGTTGCTTCTTTCTTGATCTGAAAGATGTTTTAAAATTCAAATTTCTAGTCTGACAAAAAATAGCTGTGTGTCTCTCTCCACAAGTCGGACAACGCTAGACGGAGGACAACTTATTTTTCTCATCCTTCTCATGCCTCCAGAGGCATTCTACAAACGTGCGTGCCTTTGTTTCTTAAACAATGGCTGTGGTGCTGAAAGAATTTAATAAGTGCGCCGCAAAGCCTTAGTTCTGATTGCAAGAACGTGAGACTGATCTGTTGTGACTGCATATCAAACTAGCACTCCAATTAACCCCGGGACTCTAGGAGCTCTGAGAGGCAGCCTCATTTCAGAGAGAAGATCACTAGAGCCCAAACTCGGGCTGCTACCAATGGGAGGGGCCATTCTAAACGTTAACCAGAAATGACTACCTCCTGTCCCAACCAGAAAGAGTAAACGTCTTTATAAAGCACCTAAAATGGTCATTAGAACATACATAGGCACCCAAAAAATGGGTTATGACTTATCTTCTTTGACACCTCTTCTTAATTTAGCAGCTACTCTTAGAGAGTAACAGTGATTACTCTGTATACCCTTATTTGAGGTAAAATGCAGAGTAGATCTTTAAGATTTTAGCCTAACTAAATAGTAGCCCACTATAAACCCCAATTATCTTAGATCTGAGCCAGTGAACATTAAAGTGAAAGACTGACTCCTAATTTATGTTTTTGATGAGGAATGGATGGGGTTCTTGTGCTCACTGAAAGGAACCATATAGGAGTCGGGCTTGTGGGAGATTCTGTCTAGGTCATGGCCATGAGTAGTCATTAATAATCATTGTGTCTGGAATTTGTAAGTAATTATTCATAGCATCTAAGTTCAGTCAATGAATTCGTGACTACTTCTGATAAAGCACAGCTCGGTTAAAGGACCATTTAGTTAACTTGATTGGTGGCTTTGCTTGTTCTTATTCACCTGCTGTTGCCTTATCTTCCACGGCCTATGCTCTTGATCTTCCCTTTTGACCTTCCCTGCTACCTTCTGGGGAACATGGCGGCCTTCATTAAAGGTTCTGAAATAAAAGCGATATACTGGCTCACTAAATTCTACTCAGACCCCTTGCATATGATTAGGTCTGCAGAGTCTGTGTAAATGCTCATAACAGCATAGTCAATGTGAAGAAAGGACCCCAAATGTCGTATTTTCAGAGCAAGATTTCCGCCACCTCTCAGAAGCAATAGTTCAGAATCTAAGTGACAATTAATGGAAAACACATACAAAGGAACACATAATACAAATATTAGTTTCTTGATAACTAGAGTCCTCCTAATCCACCCAACGTTCCCCACTGCAGACACACATGAACACCCATATAGGGCCCAATACACACAGTAAAATATCGGAGAATGACAAAAAATTGGGTCATTTTTGTTACTGACCCTGTTAAAATCATATTTATATCTCATGTAGATTCCAGGCATTCTATAAGACCATGACCCAAGGAGGCGCCAGTGCCTCTCCTTAGAGAGATGAGATGAGCACTAACATTCCCTTCTTGGTTGATCTGACTTTGGACAGAATAAAAATGCCCACTGGTTAGAAAGATGAATGTAAGTTTGTTGGAAACAATTTATTCTGAAGAGAGAGGATCCTTCCACTATGATTCCTCCCCAATGAGATTAAGAAATCTGCAATTTCTGTAAAGGATGGAAGAAATGTAATTGTGAATAAACAAGCATGCTGGCAATCCTTTTTGAGACCCTGCTCTAAGGTAACCAAAACAGGAAGCACGAGAGAGCGTCAAGTTTTTAAATCGCTGTGCGGTTCCATTCCCCACATCCTTGTTCAGCAACAGCAGTGCTCTTTCACTGTTCCTCCTGCCACCCACATAGCAACTTATTCATGTGTAAAGGTTAAAGCTGCATAATTACCGTAGAAACACATAAAAGCTCCACAGCCTAATGTGTTCAGCACATAATATCGGAGGGAGTAAAGGACAATTTCTACACATGGAGCAAGAAGAGACAGAAAGAGAGAGAGATGAGAGAGATGGGGGGAGGGTGTTGAGATTCTCTGCTCTGGACGGAATTGATTCCTGAAAAAAGAAAAAGAAAGGAGTAAAAGTTTGTGGCTCTGCATCTGATAATGGCCGTGAATTAGCAACTGGTCATATCTAACCCTATCAGACAGAAAGCAAGCTTTACTTTCCAGACGTCCAACCCCCATTCCTCCGAGGACAACTCATGGTAACATCTGATATTTTTAACCCAAAAACATGGGTGTACTGATCATAGGAAATGAAGACTGGTATGAGTGATCTAGTTTAGAATTTCCATCTAGGAAAGGCACTCATTTAGGTGCGCAGCAGGGACAAAGTAAGTGCTAGTAGAATGATATAAATTGTACCTGGGGACAAATTATTTCAGAAATGTATTATTGCATTGGCTTAAACTATATATACATATATATATTAATATATATATATATAATTGTAGGAACTCATATATAATATATATGTGTGTGTATATATGTATATATGTATATATGTGTGTGTATATATATATACATATACATATACATATATATATATATATAAATAATTGTAGAAACTCCTCCTATATATATATATATATATATATATATATATATATATATTTAAATTGTGGAGAATTGGTCACTGTTAATGAATTGGGAATTGGTCCAGGAAGATGTAACTTACTAGAAAAAGAAGATAGGTTGGTTAGTGGTTGAAAATCACTTTAAGGCAGAAGTTTTCATGGCTAGGATCACTTTCCTTACAAATAAACATGAAATCAGTGCCTGAGCAATACCTACACATTAGAGCTGAAAGAAGACCCTGATGAGATGCCCAGTATTTATATTATGCATTCTTACAGCAAATTCTGTTTGCTTTTTAATTGAAAAAGATGTAATGGCACCATGTCAGATAATTTCTATAAGCATAATCCCAGCAGCACCAATGGCCTTCATGGAATTGCAGACAAGTCTCTTGACAGAAACTGAATGAAAATTCTCAACACTTTGGCATGACATTTATTGATTCCTCATAACTAGTCCAAGTTGAGAGAGAAAGGAAGGGTAAGAAACTAAAATCCCAGGGAATATAATACTAGGATCACAAGAGATCTGATGATATATTTAATATGAAATATTTATATTGCAGCTGACATTAAATAAACCCTCAGTTGACACCTAATTTGGTTAGTGAGGAATTTCCTGCTCCCCGAAGAGTCAAATCTAAGCCAACATCTCACTTCTTCTGGATCATTTTTCAGAACTTACTTGCCACTTTGATTTCTGACTTGGTAAAATGTATAATCATGTTAACAATGTCTATAATGTGGGAAGGTAAAATTCCCCTGATTCCTGGTCACCAGGCATGTTTGTCAATCTCTGATCATCTTTGCCTACCTTCCAGTCACTTTTCTAACTAACTTAAGCCACAGAAATTTAAATCTGTGAGAATATATATCCCTGTAAAAATTTGGTGCCTCCTCTAAAATAGAATTATAGGGCTACCTATAGACAGAGGCATCCTGGGCTTAGAAATACTTTTAGAACACTTGCTCATTTACAAAGCATTCACCCAGGCTTGAACGGATGGACTTAAATGATTAAAGGGCGATACTGATGAAGAAGATGATGGTGGTGGTAACAGTTCACGTATGTTCCAGCCACTGTGCTGAGTACACAGTCATTACAACAGCTCTGTTGTAACTCTCCATTTATAATGGAAACCAAGATGCAGAAAGGTTAAGTAAGTGCACATTAAAATCCAGGTCTAAATCCAGATGTGACAGACTTATATGCCCTTGATCATTATAAAACGTGACCACCCAAATGAAGAAATCAGAGAAATAGTCCTTATCCTCCAACCCAGCTGAATCAATGGAAATTTCCTCTGGAATTCTCTTCCTGATGCTTTTTCTCCAAAAGATTTAGAGCTGTTCTTAATTATTCTTATGTTCTTGCTTAGTTTTCTTGAAAGCCACACAGTGGTGATGTGATATTGATCTTATTAATCAGGTGAGGAAATAGAGAGAGAAAGGTATGATTAGGATTACTGATGAGGTCTGTAACTGAATTACCCAAATTCCAGTTGAGTTTCCTAATTTGGGTATCTTTTTGCAAAGAATTATTTATACCACATTTAAAATGTGTGATATACACATACAAATACTCTTTACTGCTTAACATTAATTTTAGTTCTAACATGCTTCATTCCCAAAGATATCAGTAAGTTACTGCACACCTGCCTTTCTTAAGCATACTCATGAGTACCATGGCTGCAGAGAAAATCAAAGTTTAAATAAAACTCAACAGTGTTTGTGTGAAACCATGAGAGTGGAAATGAAATGCTCTCCTTTTATTTCTGACAGTGGGGGTATTATAAGACTCACAGGATTTCCCAACCTGATCCATTTATATTGAAAAATCAGTAAATTCCTAAAGGCTT
Organism: Enhydra lutris kenyoni; assembly: GCF_002288905.1. NCBI lineage: Eukaryota > Metazoa > Chordata > Mammalia > Carnivora > Mustelidae > Enhydra > Enhydra lutris. The sequence continues at coordinate 57,525,627 of NW_019154096.1, read as the reverse complement.
GAAATTCTTAGGATTCATTTCATTTCAGGAATCTTTCTTTATTATACTTTGTCAGTCAAATTATTTCTTTAACGTTGTTGAAATGTGACATCAGTCACTGATGTCCCTTTTGGCTCTGTTGAGAGACTGGACTCACGTGGAGAAGTAGAAAAGGAACATTGGATCACCACCCTTGATCAATAATATACAGGGACTTCCAGCAGAACAAAATCTCAGCAAAAACTCTTATATTCAGTGGAACTTTGAAAAAGGCATTTCTTTGTTAATATTAACTTTGAAGGCTACTCATTTGAAGGCTACTCATTGAAGACTGGTTGTTTTTGGTTTTTTTGGTTTTTTTGTTTTGTTTTGTTTTGTTTTGTTTTATGGGAGTTAGGAGGGAGTTTTGTTTTATGGGGGTAGGAGTTGAGACGGTGCTGGTGCTTGAATGGAGATGTTTCCTTTTCATTTTTTAATTTTAACATTATACTTAGCATTGTCACAGAAGTAATGCATGCTCACATAAAACCTCCAAATAAGGCAGAAGCACTGGGAAGGATTCAAATCGAAAATAATAAAAATCAAAAATTATACTTATGCTTATTTGACAGTTACTTTTGTCATTCACCCTTCTAAAGCAGTTACATGGATTACTACCTCATTTACTCTCCACAGCCACCCCAGGAGACAGTATTTTTAGTGTCTTCGTTTTATGGATTAGAATGCCAAGAGTTAACAGGGCTTAAATGATTCATCTAAGACTGTACAACTAGTAAATTGGAATTAAGCTGTAACTTTGTGCTTGTGTACTTTCAAAGTGAATGCTATTAACCACTAGTTTAGTGAGTGTGTGTGTGTGTGTGTGTGTGTGTGTGTGTGAGTGTGTTTCTGTTTTCATTCAAAACTTTCAAAATATGTGCTCTTCCAAGCTAGGAACAGCTCAAAAGTCAGCCAAAAATACATCTTTGACTGTAAACTTAATGTGAATGTTTACCTAATTATTTTTTATAGCTTACTAGTTTTTTAAAATTTATCTTTTTGTCCCCCTTTACTAAATTTACCCACCACTCACCCCCCTGCTTCTGGCAACCAATCTATTCTCTGTATTTATGAGCTTGGTTCTTGTTGTCATTCTTGTTGCTGTTTATATTCCACAGGTAAGAGAGATCATATGCTATATGTCTTTGATATACTTCCCAGATGAATGCTATTAACCACTATTTTATTTTGTATAGCTATTTATTCCATGGAAAGAAACCAAGGCATTATTCTGAAGAGATCCATCAGATTGCCATGGAAAAATGAAAATGCAGACCAATCTAGCCTCCAAAGAAATTATTTCCAGTGGAAGAAATCACACATAAGAAATTTCAATCACAATGTAATATTTAGGAGAAAGTTGTAAGCAGAAATAGAGGCTGTGTCCCTAATAGCCACCTCGGTCTTTATTCTGTCACCGCTGCCTGATGCTAAATAACTTTGTCTTAGATTCATATCTCACACATATCGAATACACCAGATATTCCCAGAAACATATAATAAAGGGATCAGAAAAGCTATGATTTCTTCTCCTCTTGAAGCATATGCAGAGCTACCATTAATTTCCCTCCTGCTCTTATATTGCTGAATTCCAAGATTCTGAGAGATTTTGTAACTTGCTTCCAGAGTGACTGGAAATGAAAATTAAGAAAAAAAAATTATAAGTGTGCAACTTGGCCTTTTTTTTTTCTTTACTTCCTTCTCTATGTCAGATATAATTTTACCTCCAATTCTTTCTGGATCTCCAGGACTTTCATATCTGAAAGCAGGAAGTGGGAAAGATGGAAGGGGAGATTGAAAGAGCAAAGCTCCTTTTTACCAGTCTGCACTCCTATAAACAGATAAAATATACTACTTTGGCTTTCATCATAGCCACTGCCTCTTTAAGGCAAAAATAATGAATTTGACAGATCTTGCTCACTCCACTACTTCTGTGAGGGGTTGCTTAGCAACCACAGGACATTGGTGAGAGGGAGATGTTAGAGCAGGTTGCAGAAAGAAGGAACTATCATTAACTCTGCAGATGTTAAATGTGATCCAGCTCCCATCTTCCTTTCTTTCGTGTTACCTAATGGTCAGTTCAGACCCAGAACTCAGGGTTCACTATTCAGTCCTTTACCCTTCAAGCCAGTGATCTGATCAAACTAAAAAGAGAGAGAGAGAGAGAGAGAGATTGTTCACAGAGCTGAGGGAGTGTTATGGTTACAAATGACAATGACCTGTATGGGTATTATAACTCTGATCTTCCTCACATTTTTCAGGTGAGAAAAAAATGACTAACCAAAAAATCAAAATATTTCCATGGTTTTATTGGCTGATTTTCACTTTGCAGTTGGATTTTGGACCTATTCTCTTCTTATGAGAAGGGCCTGACCTCATTAGAAACTGATTCTATGAGTTTTTGAGTCCATGAGGTAACAACGCTGGACTATTTCCGTGAGAACCTGATTCCTTTGAGAACCTGCTGCCGTAGGATTCTGTTATTATTCTTTAAATATTTAATGTGTACATAAACGATGGTGTGGACATAAATGATTATCACTAACCTTTATTTGACCAATATCTTTTGATGATTTCAAATAGTTCTACTTTTTAGTTATGGAAATAGATACTCAAGTTGTTAAAACGATTCAAAGATCATAAAGTCTGGGAGATCAAATTTACTTCATAAAATAAATGGTAACCAAGAGAGCACGGATTTTATTGTGTATTTACTATGCGCCGGGCTCAAAGCTAATTGCATTAATAAAGTATTCCATCTAATTCTCATAGCAACCCTTTAAAGTGAGTACTATTATTTTAGCCACTTTTTAAAAAGGAAACAAAGGTTTACTATCTTGTTCAAAATCATAGCATTTTTAGTGTTGGAGGCAGTAAGTGAGCCTAAAACTACTCACCCCAAGAAGTCAAGCAGGGAACCCCAATGCCAGTCCATGTTTCTAAATGTTGACTGTCCTACAACTTACTCTTCAAACATAGTAACAGAGGAAGAAAGGGAGGGAGGGAAGGAGGGGAAAATGTATTATCTGGTATGTCTTAAAACTTAAGAAAACAATAAAACTATGTCCTCATCTTCCTATTATTATCACTGAAAGGCATCAGCTTACTTCCAGGTGATGGAAACCAGGACACTTAAGTGTGAAAACACTATAAAAAAAAAAGATATTTATGGTATGGTAAAAGCAAATTTTTTGGAGTCAGAATCAAATTCAAATCGAGGCTTTCCCTGTGTCTCTACAGTTAGCCTGAGTGTTTTAAGCTCTCTACACTTCAGCGTCATAACCTGTAAAATGGAAATTACAATACTAGGTTTGTATGGTAAACTGAGATTATAAAGTAAAATTGCATTATTCACTTCCTGTGCATACAAGGCATTCAACAAATACTGGTTAATGTTATTTTTAGAAAATGAAATAATTATGAATGATCAAGGATCTATGAAAATCTTAAATAAGACAGTCAATAGTGCCTGTTAATGATAGGAGAAATCCACAAAAACTGTTCATGACTGATGTCCCTGGGTCTGTCATCATTCATACTTATTTCATTTTTCTAAAAAATTATATAACCAATTCTTCAAATAAAAAAAAACAATCTAACACAATAACCATCCCTTCTTAATAACATACTTCTGGTATGGAACACGCACTATAACCTATGTTCAGCTTAGGTGCAAATAGAAAAAATTGCCCTTCAGTGAGGTTAATAAGAAAGAGAAGGCACACGTGCAAGTAAATATGACAAGGCAAACAAACAAAACTGCTTAACGGAGTTTATTTAGAGAGGAAACTTTTACTTCTGGCTGGCATATCAGGAAAAATTTCCTGAAGAACAGAAAATTTGAATAAGGCCTCAAGTGAGCATTTGTAGGTGATTTGGTGGTGGTGGCTGCCCCCGCCTGCCCTCCGTACAGCAACCACTGATGCCTCCTGCTATAATAAAGTCTTATGATCTTATTTTTATTTAGGGGACTTGCTCTCCTTGTTCCAGCCCTTGTGGTCTGGTGGGGTCGACTCCATCTGGTTATGTGTACGCAGCTGGTAAAGTCTGGGCCAGCTAGAAAGTGTATGCTCCTGGCCCTAATACTTAGTTCAGGGGGTGACACATAACTCGTGACCACCAGGCCAATGAGGCCCAGTCTCACTTTGACCTAACAGAAAGCTGCCTCCCTCTTCTCTAAGACTGGGTATCTTCCTACTGCTCGTCAGTGTTTCTATATTCTCTATTCTCATATCACTGGAATCTATTCTCATATCACTATTGTTGATGACGTCATTTAAGCACTGAGCTTAGCCATGCTGGAAGCTAAGCCTCCACTTTTGGACTTAACTTATATATTTTATATAATTATATAAAGTATATATATAAATTATATATAAAATATAGATATTATATATTTTAATATATAAAATATATATAATATAAAATTTTAATTATATATAAATTATATAAAATTATATATATAACTTATATAAAATATATAGCTTATATATTTTATATAATTTAATAAGTCTATATGCATTTTTCCCTACCCATTTTTGTTGCCTTTGTTTTACTTTTTGTTGGAAGTGATACAGAACCTTGTTAATATTCATAACTGATACACTTTGAAGACCAAGGAAAATTTCAGCACACGAAGAGAATGGCGAGAAACGTTATCAGTGGTGGGAAAACTATGCAAGGGCGTAGGCTAGGCAAAATGATCAGGGAGTAGAAATGTCATGTCACTCCCCTGCTCTTCCATTAGCAGCTGATGCTTTTCCCTTCAGGACAAAGTCTTTGTGTTGGCTTCCTCACCCCAGACAACTCCTGCTGTTTGAGCTTCTCAGAACCACTGAGCCATGTCCCCTTCCAATAGGGAGGAAGAATGTGTTCACCCTTGTCACTGAGCTAAATGACTTCCAGTTCCATGTGGTTCAGCAACAGGGACTTTTTCTATCATCTCTAGAGCTCTGGTGCCAGGTTTTTCACATGGTTTCTGCTCTTTCCTCTTTAGCCATCTGGACTTCGGTAAAGAAGAGAAGTCATTTAGTGTTGCTGCTTAAAAAGGCAGTTGTGGCCCTATGAAATGGCCTCATAATATTAATTAGGGGTGATGAATCTTTCGGTATTCACGTTTATGGGCTAAACCTGAAAGGTGCTGGACACACATGCGTGGCCAGGTTCATCCCCCAGCAAACAACTCTCAGGGAGCGAGGGGAAGAATGACAAATACAGCTGAACACATCTCTAGGACTCTTGCCTTATGAAGATATTTCCTCCTTCATACTTGTACTAGACAGTTTGATAAGTAGGTAAAATAAGGTATATTTAATTAGAGAGAAGAAACACGGATTTCCTTCCCCCAAGTGGCAGCTCACTGCCTTTCTTTTATCTCCAAAGCATCAGGCTAGGGTCTGAAGAGACTGCTGGCCATTAATAGAACGCCTTTCTCCTTTCCTTCTGAGTCAAAACCTAACCCACTCATGAAAGACTCAAGTTCTGATCTCACCTCTCTGATTTAGTTTCCCCAAAACACATCAGCTCCCATGGGTAGGGGGGTGAGGATGATGCCTCACACATAATCCGTCACTAATAACACAGTCATTTGTGAATAATTCATGTTTTTCACAATTTAGACTCTACATAAACATCATCCTCATTGTCTTCTCTATGAGTTTTATTAATACTGAGAGAAATAAGGAGAGGGCTACAGTAAATGTGGTTAGAAATTGTGAGAGTGGTGAGAAAATCTTCTTTTCTATTTTATATGTCCCAAATCTCACAGTTCTTACCTCCTCTACTCTTATCCTCATGTCCCAGCTTTTCCTTGAACTGCAAGAGCCTCCTAACTCATTTTTCTTCTACTATGTTCTGACCCCTACTCTGGACCATAACCTACCCATAAACCTTCCCAGTGCTTCAAAAATGTAAATGAGATCATGTCATGGTAATGCTTATAACCCTTTAATGACTTGTCAACGTATTATGAATAAGAACGTTGCCCACCAGCTTCTGTATGATCAACCCTTGCTTTCTTGTATTCATTTCCCACCTTCACTCATTCCACAGCAAACAAAACAAGCTCCTCATTATTCCTTAAACACACTAAGTGCCTTCCAGTCTCAGGCCCTTTACACTCACCATGCCTGAGAGGAATGTTTATCCCCCAGATAGTCACATAGCTTTCTCCCTCATCAAACCCACATCTGCTCATAGAAAAAGTCATCAAGGAAGCCTTTCTTGATCATGCTATTTAAAATGGCACCTTCACCACTCATTACTCTTTTACCATCAGAGAAGTCAGTATTCCTTGACATTATCAGACTATACAATTGTTTAATATGCCCCCCCCAACTAGAACATAAGCTCAGTGACAACATGGATGTTGTAATGATTACTATATCATAACGGCACCTTGAACAGTGTCTGAACAAAGTAATTACTTAATACTTACTGTTGAATAGCCTGCAACATAAATGATCTATTTGAAAGCCAATAATGTGTTTAGCATTACTGAATGTGGCCAATTGTTTTGTGTTCCCTAGAATAAAATAAACAGTGGTATCCAATTATGACCATCTATTTATAATAATCACACTGATGCTTAGAATAGTACATGGAGCAGAGGAAACACTACAGGAGTATGTAGACATTGAATTACTATGTAATACTAATAGAATACTTACTGGGGAAGGTACTGTAATTGTCTCCATGTTCAAAATATGAAAACCAAGGCATATGTAGCTTAAGAGATTTCCCCCATGGTCATGCAGCTAGTCCATAGCAGAACCAAGAAGGAAGGCCAAGTAAGCTGGCTCCAGATTCTATAATTCTCTCTAGAAGGCTATATTCTCCCATATATTCTCCATATGTTTGGAATAGATAATGCTTTAAGTCAGTGATTCTGTCAAGAGCAATTAATCAGCTATCATCTTTATTCCCCTCTTTACCATCACATCTTATCAACCCAACTAAGATAATATGCTATGAGCAGTAGCTAGGTCTTCTGACACCCCACAGGGCCACACATATAAGATAGGTATTCATCCTTTCTGATGGAGGCATAATACTCCATAGTGTATATGGACCACATCTTCCTTATCTATTCGTCCGTTGAAGGGCATCTTGGTTCTTTCCACAGTTTGGCAACCGTGGCCATTGTTGCTATAAACATTGGGGTACAGATACAGATTGGGGTACAGATGGCCCTTCTTTTCACTACATCTGTATCTTTGGGGTAAATGCCCAGTAGTGCAATTGCAGGGTCATAGGGAAGCTCTATTTTTAATTTCTTGAGGAATCTCCACACTGTTCTCCAAAGTGGCTGCACCAACTTGCATTCCCACCAACAGTGTAAGAGGGTTCCCCTTTCTCCACATCCTCTCCAACACACGTTGTTTCCTGTCTTGCTAATTTTGGCCATTCTGACTGGTGTAAGGTGGTATCTCAAGGTGGTTTTAATTTGAATCTCCCTGATGGCTAGTGATGATGAACATTTTTTCATGTGTCTGATAGCCATTTGTATGTCTTCGTTGGAGAAGTGTCTGTTCATATCTTCTGCCCATTTTTTGATGTGATTATCTGTTTTGTGTGTGTTGAGTTTGAGGAGAACAATGAGAGACTATGGACTCTGAAAAACAATCTGAAGGGTTTGAAGAGGTGGGGGGGTGGGAGGTTGGGGGAACCAGGTGGTGGGTATTACAGAGGGCACAGATTGCATGGAGCATTGGGTGTGGTACAAAAACAATGAATACTGTTATGTTGAAAATAAATTAAAAAAATGATTAATACAAAAAAATATTTGTAAAGAACTGTTAGGATAGAGGGAATTTTTCAGAAGTACTTAGCATTAACTATCAGATTCTTTGATGAAAACAAAGATATGAGTCTCTGTTTCTCTTTATCCTTTTAGTTTCAACAATAAATATATTTATTTGATAGGAAAAAAAAAAGATAGGCACCAGAAGTATCTGATGATTGTTTAAACTTCAGATACTCTAAAGGGACTAATACTAACAGCTACTTAACCTACGTCTTTTTTTTTTTTAAAGATTTTATTTATTTATTTGACAGAGATCACAAGTAGGCAAAGAGGCAGGCAGGGGTGGGGGGGAGCAGGATCCCAGCTGAGCAGAGAGCCCGATGTGGGGTTCGATCCCAGGACCCTGAGATCATGACCTGAGCCGAAGGCCGAAGGCAGAGGCTTAACCATCTGAGCCACCCAGGTGTCCCCTTAACCTATGTCTTTATCAACTCCTGGCTGAGAATAGAATCCTTAAAAAAAATAATCCAGAATAAGGACCTAACTCTGGTACAAGAAGAAGGGATGTATGAATATGGAAGGGAAGAAAGAGTACTTAGGTCAAATTTGATGTCCTTTAAAAGTTTGCTGTTAGAGTTTATTTTCTCTCTCTCTCCCATCAACACAAAATGGGGCAACTCTCTTTTAAGACAAATGTATCTGGGGTCAGAGTTTCTGGAATGTAGAAAAGATTGCAAGCAATTCAGACTTATGCATGAGCACCTTCTCACACTTTTTTGAGCGAGAGCCCGCCTCGATCACAGATTCTCTTCACTACTGCATTTGTCTGGGACAACACTATGCCAGACGTCAACAGTCCTTGTGTTTTCAAAATCTATTCTGAGAAAGAGTAGTTTTTCATAGAAAATGTTTGCAATAGCAAATGCTCAATAACTATTATTGCTCTTCCTTGGTGAAATATCTAAAATGGTGACATAAACTGAATTAGTCACTTACAATAGTATTCATATTATGCTATTTGAACTTTCCTGTTTGGCATAAGTTTCTTTTATTTGAAAGCAATTGCAATGGCATTTCTTAGACAATTCAGAGGTCTGTTAGAGCTAATTTTAGCCTTTTCTCTTAGTTAAGCAGCATAGATAAAAATGTTTCTTCTTGGGAGCTACTTAAAGTATTCCACTAGATTAACTCGCCTTCCTTCTTCTGCGAGCAAATGTTATATTCTGTTTAGGAGGTCAGGAATAAGAGATCTGGAGATCTCAACTAATCCTGATGTGAAAATTTCTGCTATGACACCAGAAACCTTCTTCAAAATGTCTTGCCTCAGTAGTTGGCAAAGATATCCAGGATAAGAACTGAATTCACCAGCAAGGACCTCTTTGGCTGCCCTTGGCTTCCTTGTGATTTGCAGAAGCATGTGGGGTTTTTTTGTTTGTCTGTTTGTTTTAACTTCCCCACAGGTTTCTTGTTTCTCTTTATTCTTCTTACCCTATTTACAACCCTAGTCCTTGGCATTTTTCCTCTTCCCTTCCCTTCCCTTTCTACCATCTCAAATAGAATGAAGTTTAGAAATAGTAACTTGACTTAGTCTTTTCTGACTTAAACAAAGAAAATAACAGAGAATACACAAAGCTTCACCCTGAGAATGTTACTATATATAAAGAAATATTTTAGCTTTAAAAAATCAATCAGATAGTTAAGTGCTAAATACTGAGGGAAGATTGGATGTGTATACACACACACACACACATACACACACATATTTATAATACATATATATATATAATCTTTATATTTATACATACATATTTAACTTGCCTTGCCTTTGTAAATGAATAAAGCATAGTCATGTAGTATAATTTAGATAAGCAATGCCCTCTTCAAACACCTGGGGCCTTCTCTAAATCATACTGCCACAAATGTTCGATTGAGTCAATTTAGCAAGAAAATCAGGCAAAGCAGTTATTTGGTTCCATGCAGGCAAAACATGGGCTAATTAGCTAACTTTTCCCACTTAACTCGTTTGGGTATCGTATAGACTTGATCCTGTAGCAACAAGCTAAGAGTATAGCCTTTTCGATATTTACCAAATAGCCATTTTTAATCCTCTGAAATCCTATATATTATCATAATAGTTTAAACCTATTTTTCAGTGAAAGCTCTATGGCATATCGTTGTCTTAAGGAGGTTCTCCATGATGAAATGCACAAAATATCAAGTTATGTCTTAAAAATACATGACTCTCGGTATGTACCTGTGAGAATTCCTGGGTGCCTCCTCCACTCCATCAGGCTCTAAGCTCTATTTGCCTGACTACGTTTGCCTGACTATATATTGAAATAGCAATCTACATTTCCCACCTCATATTTTTCACCTCCCATTTATTCCTTAGCCAACTGAAATCTAGCTTCTTCTTTCATCATCCCTCCAAGACGGCTCTCTCAAAGGTTAGCAATAATCCTTGAATTGTCAGATGCAATGACTTTTTCTCAGCCTTTATCTGGTTTCAAGTCTATGTAAGTTGACTGTTTTGAGTACTTCCTGTTTGAAACTTTGCCGTTTATGCAATCACTCTCCGCTCTTCTCGTTCTGTGGACAATCTCTCAGAATCTTTCACCGGTTCATTTATCTCAACCTGTTCCTTAAGAGTAGGTATCAAGATAAAGTCCTGTTCTTTTGCCCTCATCTCTCCTTGCACAACACAATTTTTGTTCGTAGCTAAGGTTAGCCATTTCTAGATGGGAAATACCTATGTGGGTAGCCTGACCAATACCAGCCTTCAGCCTGGGTCTCTCTGAGAACTAAAGTTGAAGGGTTTTTTTTGCTTTTTTTTTTAAAAGATATTATTTATTTGTTTGACAGAGACCCAGTGAGAGAGGGAACACAAGCAGGGGGAGTGGGAGAGGGAGAAGCAGGATCCCCACTGAGCAGAGGGGCTGATGCGGGGCTCGATCCCAGGACCCTGGGATCATGACCTGAGCCGAAGACAGAGGCTTTAACCCACTGAGCCACCCAGGTGCCCCTAAAGTTGAAGTTCTGAACCTCCTGCTAGGCAGTGTGATCTGGATCTCCTACAGATGCTAACCAGGCTGCCATATCAAATTCTTTATCTTTTTTTCTCCAGATGTGATCTCCCACACGCATACAAGGTAAATCGCTATTAATATGCTCTATGTTAATTATACTCTTAAAAGTTAACACATACTAAGTTCTTCCAGTATTTTAAGAGCTTTTATATAATGCCATTGAATCCTTACAGCTACCCTTCAAGGTAAGTACTATCATTGTAATTATTTTTAATGAGACATAGACATTTTTCTAAGGTCATCCAGCTAGATAGTAGGGGCCTTGACTTTGAACTCAATCTGGTTGTATGTGAGTTCTTAAAATCTATACTATTCTGTATAAAGCCACAGAGGGCAGAGGGAGAAAGAAGAAAGAAAGAGCCCTTCTTTTTTTTTTTTTTTTTTTTTAAAGATTTTATTTATTTATTTGACAGAGAGAAATCACAAGTAGGCAGAGAGGCAGGCAAAGAGAGAGGAGGAAGCAGGCTCCCTGCTGAGCAGAAAGCCCGATGTGGGGCTTGAACCCAGGACCTGGGATCATGACCTGAGCCGAAGGCAGCGGCTTAACCCACTGAGCCACCCAGGCGCCCCAGAAAGAGCCCTTCTTAAACAAAATGTTGACAGAAACATACTATTCATTGCACCCCTTGCTTTTCTGAACCAGAATTGGAAATTTATTTATTAAAACCTGTGTTGATATATTCACCATGAGTGATTTAGCATTGGGTAATATGTTTCTCATTCTCTTAATATGGAGACCATCCTGGACCATCCTCTTAATATGGAGACCAATTTGTTATCCAATTGGCTCCATATCAAGAAAATATATGTGATATACATTAGATTTCTGCATTCTTTTTAATGCAATTATATATAATCATAGAACTTCAGAACCAGAGAAACTAAGAAAAACTAAGAATTAAGAAAATCTTTTTAAAAAGGGACCAAGAGCATTCAATTAATTGACTATAGACACAGACCAGGATAGTGGCAAAACCAGGAATATAACCCTGATCTTAAAATATCCCATCATTTGTTTATTCTACTGTATCATATATATTTTTTTCATAACCTAAGTAGTACTTGAGAATAATATTCTTAGTGGTTAAGGTTACTAACTCACAACTTGAACCTTATGCTATCTTGTACAGAGTTTATCCTTTCTTAAATAGCACTCTCCTATATGCAGACATTTGTTTTAATATTTCCATACAGCTCTTAGTGGGTTTTATGTAAATAAAGGGCATGTAGAAGTTTAGGGGAGCTCAGCATGGATTTTTCTGAAAACTTGTGCTGAAATGTCCCTGGGTGGGCCCAGGAGAGGGGACCAAGCTGGAGAGAACAGAGTTCAGTATTAGCAGGGACCACATGGGCATTGTGGCTGAAAAAATGAGGAAAGAAAAGGGGAGAGAGCTCAAGTTGTCAGCTCTACCTCTTCTATGCTTGAGTCATCCCCGATGGTGCAGGTACAGAGAATGGGCACTATCACGTCTGCGGAAAGAGAACGACGCATCAGTAGCTTCCAGCTGATCTGCCACACTTCTGGCTAAAGCACCCATTCTTCAGAGCCTAACATGGGAGCAATCAACATCCTACATCTCATATACCAGATAATGACCCTCTTTCCAAGTGTCTGTGCCTTTGACCTCTACAGATTATAAAACTGGCAACTACCATTACCACCTGATTTTTCTTTTAAACTCCGCATTACTTTATTGTGGACCAGGTTTGAGGTGAACGGAGCCCTTTTATGAATTCCCCTTCATTTGATCCCTATAACAGCCAAAGACTTGAAGTAGGGCATGAGCTAGTCCATCTACAGATAAAGAAACTAAGCTCTACACTGATGGTCGAAAAAAACAGAGTTGATTCTGGCTCCACCACTAATTAACTAATTAACGTTAGCAAATTGGGTGCCTCCTTGGATACCTCTTCTTTTCAGGGTGACTTTTTATCCTAACTTTCTGAATCCAGGGTTCCCAAGTAGATGGTGCGTTTGTGATACTGTTCCTCATTCCCTCTATTTTGATTGAAGTGTGGAGAATGTAAAGACAAACATCTAACAAACTCAACAATTTTTGAGTCCCTGTATAAAGACAACATACTCAAAAGAGGTGAATATTCCATTCCTCTCCTGAGAGGAAAGTCAGATGGAAACACTCATCCTTTGTTTTGAATCTATACTTGCTACTAGGGACAGATTTGTGGCCAAGTCTGCAGGCATTTAAAAACATTATATTAAAAAAAAATAAAATAAACCCTAAAAAAATAAAAGCACTATATTTATAGCCTCAGTATCAATTTTTTGCCTCTCATATTTGGTTTTGGTGCTAGGTGCAAAGAAAATAACCATTTTGATAGATTATAGGTAACCTTACCCACTTCTACTCTACCTGTTATCTGTATGCAAACATTATACTTACAAGGTAATTGTAACACAATTATAGCTTTTTGTAGCTTCTTTTCATTTACCTTCACATCAAAGTCATGCTTTTTGGTGCCATCTCTTCTGGCTACATAATTTTACAGCTAGTTAATGCATTTTAATCTAGTCTGCTATTTGTCATTGTTGGACATTTATTTTCAAACTTTTTTCAGTTGTTATTATAAGCAGTCCTGAAATACGTATTTTCATGTGTATGGCATATATGCCTTTTATGATATGAGTCCCCTTTAAGTAAGTTCCCCAAAAGCGGAATTAGTGGGTAAGACAATGAGCATTGTCAGGGATTTTTTTTTTTTTAAGATTTTATTTATTTGACAGAGATCACAAGTAGGCAGAGAGAGAGAGGAAGGGAAGCAGGCTCCCCGCTGAGCAGAGAGCCCGACGACGCGGGGCTCGATCCCAGGACCCTGAGATCATGACCTGAGCTGAAGGCAGAGGCTTTAACCCACTGAGCCACCCAGGCGCCCCAGGGCTTTTTAAATATATTACCAAGTTTCTTTCTAAAAGCAATATAAGGATTCAGAAGTTTGGATTTTCACTAAAAAGAAGCCGTCTGATTTTGCTTGAACCATAAGCAAAATTAGAAATCACCTAGAGTTGAGAATTTTTAGAAACAGGGAACACTATTTTCTTTTCTAGTCCTAGGAAATTACCAGAAGGTCGGTTACACATCACCTAGGGTCCTAGGAAGAGACTTATCCTCTGTGTTTAATAGTAGAATGTGGTTAATTGACTTAACACTATGAATTTAACATGATAGGAAATCAGAAGTAGGGAGCTTTGTTTCGTTTTTGTTCCCATGAAAGCAAACCCTGAGACAAAGACTTAGGAAGATTCTATCCAAGAGGCAACAAGTTGAGGGAACGGTGAAAGAGAGGGAATGGGGAGAGCCAATGGAGGTGTGCTAATGTATTTAGGATGCTGTAAGGACCAGGTTTCCAGCCTCTCTGGGAAGCTTCGGGTGCCTTGTCAAATGAACTAGCCAGTTGTCCCCCAGAAGCTGGGGAAGTTGGGATATTTATTTACAAACTTCAAACAGGTTGCCCTGGGTGTGCCAACTTCCAGCACTTCCAGGGTGGCCTGTTCTCCCAGCGAGGAAGAAATCTGTCAGAAAGAAGAACAAAGATGCAGGTCCTTGCGGTGAGATGCTATCAGGGTGTTCAGGAAAGGTCCACTGAAGCTAAAAGTGAGATTAAAGAGGATGTGGAACAGGTTGTGGACAATGATGCTATACATTTGGGAGTAAGGACCTCCTGCTAACATTGCTCGATCCAAAGGAAGAAGGGATCTAAGAACTGTGCTCATTCTTCTGGGAGTTTACCAAGCCTAAAGCAAGTCCTAGGTACTGTATCATGGTCAAAAGTATAAGCACTTTTATATTGTAGAGTTGATACAAAGCAAATGTATCAGTTGAGCCAAAGACTTGAGAATAAGGGATTCTGGTTCATTAAATTTTCAATTTTTACAAAAAATACATACATACATACATACTACATACATGCATATATACTTCTGGTTTTAACACGAAAAATAGTTTTCTACAGTCTGAGTTGCTTTATTTGTTTTAATGAGAATAGTCCAGTAAATGAGAATAAATAGTTGTTCGATCTTTAGGTCTTTGTAAGGCATTAAAATAACCTTTCTGAGAGTTGATTTTCCTGATCTACAGACTAAAGATAGAAAAAATATATAAGATTCTGAGTTGAATGTGAATTCAAACACTTTTAAAAATCTCCTTAGTAAATCTACATTTATTGATTTCTGTTACCTTTTTTTTAATAAGAAAAATGTACAGACATAAGTGAGGATAACTGAGAAATCATGCTTTTTCCTATTGTACTCCTGTTAGGTTTTTATCCTGCTGAGTTAATAATATACAGAAATACTTGAAACTTCAACTATTCTCTGAGCAAGAATCCAGAGATAAATTAGAACAGTTAGCAGAAATAATGTGAATAAAAGAAGATGGTTTTTTTGGCTTGAGCAAATTAAACTAAAATATGCAACACATTAGAAAAAAAGATAACTTTGTCCAATAGAAGGGAGATTAGTCCTAAAATAATTATACAAAAATCATAATCACAAGAGAAAAGTTGGCTGTGCCTCTCCAAGCTCTACAAGGGCAAAGGGAATTTAGGTCAATGAAATGTATTATGTGGCTGTGTGAAAGGCTATCCCTGCTGTGGAGATGGACAGATCAGGTTGTTTTTTTCTCACATCATTAAGCCTAAAATCATCTCACTCACTCTCCTGTCTCTCATTCCATACTAATCAAGCAACCTTCTGATTATAATTTGGATTCCCGCATTGGTCTGCTTACAGGATGAGAATGCACTGGTCAGGCTTATACAAGCATTCCAGTCAGGGCAAGAATAGTTTTCATTGCAAATTAATGAATTAGTTTCCTTATCTACATCATTTTCATGAAAAAATGGAACCCTCTTGTGATAATATAATTTGGCTTATATGCCCAGAAGACAGAGGTCCACAGGTATCATGTCTTCACCAATTGGCCTCTCTGTGGGGTTTCTCAGGATGTAGCTACTGAGCCCCACTCCCTAAACTTTAACAACACTTTTTTCTGAAGACTTCCCATTTAAGTCTTCACAAGATACCTATTTGCTATTCCTCCTGACCATGAACCCTAAAACTTTCATGGATAAAACTTTCTATTGAGCCCTTAAAACTTCAACTATAAAAAATCTGAAAGTTCGATATCCATCATTGTTATCTATTTTAATACTTCATTGATGAGATGGAAAAAAAGGACAGGATGATTTTTTCCCCCTTACTGGTCACAATGTCTGAGATCATTCAGCATCCTCATGCAAAACCCAGCTCCAACCTCCTGCAAAGAGGAAAGGTCTGATAGGGAGGTACATGAGAAAAACCATGTAGCAGCCTGGGGGAGTGTTTATCAGAGACCTGGAACATAACTGTCTGGATTTGAATCCTGGCTAAGTTTTCTATGATCTAAACCAAGATACACGAGCCTTTCTATGCTTTAGTTTCCACATCTGTGAAATAGGGACATTGGTAGTAGTTACATCACAGGATTGTCATGGTAGATTAATTACATAAAATAATTTAAATTAAAGGATCACATACTGTTTGCATATTTAAAAAAAACTTATTGCACTTACCAAATGTATTAGGCGAGTGGCATAAAGTTCTATTTTTATTTTTTAAAAGAATCTATTCATCTATTTTTTTTTAATTTATTTGAGAGACAGAATACATGTTCGCATGCATGAATGGTGGAGAGGGGCAGAGAGAGAGGGAGAGAATCTCAAGCAGACTCTGTGCTGAATGTGGAACCTGATACAGGACTCCATCTCACGACCCTGAGATCATGACCTGAGCCAAAACCAAGAGTCAGATGCTCAACCCACTAAGCCATCCAGGAGCTCCTGGCATAAAATTCTAGACACTGGATTAGTGGCCTAAAAGTCCAGACACTGGTACTTGACCTATGAGATTTATAGGCCTTTGGGACCAATCTGCAACATGGCTATTCTGGGAATGCAGGGATAATAATGTACACAGTAGTGACTTTGAGCCTCTGTTAAACCTACATTAGAAGCCTCCTCAATTCGTCCACCAGATTTCCATGAAGCAAGGGCAGTATGTGTAGACAGAGGATTTGTTGCTGTGCAGTGCTTTTGGATACACTCCCAGATCTGTGGAGGGGTCCTTCCCAACTTGTCTTGATCCACAGACCCAAGTCTACTCTCCTGGGTCATGCAGAAGAACAATAAGAACACATAACAGATACATGTGTTGACCTCGAAGATCCTTCCAATTCTGGATATGGACTGTGAATCATGTTTACTCATGAACTTCCATGCAGTTGACCTTCCCCTTCACTGGTCACTGGTCTCAGAGAAAACTGAAGCCTTGTGCCAACCAGCTCAGATTCTTCCAGACAGTAAGAAACCTGATGGCTTGCTGTTGCTCAGGGTTATGATGTCAGTTCTCACAAATCCCAAAGTTTTAGACTGGTGCTGTTTAAACGTTTTATTATCTGTGGGCAAGAAAAGCTTGAGATAAGCTTTATCTAATCTATAGAATTTTATTGCCATAATACTAACAGACTATATTTGAAGAGGGTGTGTTCAAAAAATAATAATTCCCTTAGCATTCTCTGGACTGGTTTACATCTTAACTTGTCAGCAATTGTTATTTTATACGTTTTCAATGAAATATAGATAGCTGACTTGGACATTTTCCAGGTAATAGAAGGTGAAATGACTAAAAAATAGAAGTGTTCTGTCTTTCTACATTACTCCATCTTGCCTACAGTCTGTCAGCAGAGTTGCCTGGGTATAGTCCTAAGTATTAAAACTGGAAGAATGTCAGCTGGGCTGGTTGTTTGCCAGATTTAGTATGATGTAAAGTATTTTAAAATTTGTAGTGATGACTCTTGATGTAATGGGCTGTTCTGTCTCAGCTGAGGGAAACAATTACATTTCAGTCTTATGTAGCTAATTGTCTTTTCACATAAACATAGCTCATATGTGTGCACCCAACTCCATGACTTGTAATATTACTTTTGTATAGGAAAAGTGAATGCCCTCATTATTTCCTAATATGCAGACAGGCCTAGAAGCCCCCACCTTAAAAATATATGCAGCAGGGGTGCCTGGGTGGCTCAGTGGGTTAAGCCTCTGCCTTCAGCGCAGGTCATGATCTCAGGGTCCTGGGATCAAGCCCCACATTGGGCTCTCTGCTCAGCAGGGAGCCTGCTCCCCCCCCCCTTGCCTGCCTCTCTGCCTACTTGTGATCTCTGTCAAATAAATAAATAAAATCTTTAAAAAAATAAAAATAAAATTAAAATTAAAATATATGCAGCAAATGCCCAAATTATTTTCAGAGAGGTATTTATTCTTACTACTCAGGTTACCGAAGAACATTATGTTCGCTTTCTAATGTGCTTGGCTTTTACACTTGATAAACTTAAGTCGCTCTGTAAAATTCACAGGAAATGAAAATTTATTTTTGGGAGAGTAGTGAATTGGGAGTAAGAAGATGAGCCAGAGGCATTAGCTCTTCATCTTAAGCATCTGTGATTCTAACATCTTCCCAACACCTGCCAACTCCTCAAATTCTTGGTCCTCCCGGATGTCTCTCTTCCATAAATAGAAATGATCTTGCAGGTAAAATCTATCTAACAGTTCAATGACTCCACAAGCAGTACAGTTTTGGGGTTTTGTTTGTTTGTTTGTTTGTGTATTTTTAGTCAGTGGCATCTTCAAAGAGCACTGGAATGCACCTGTAGTCCCCAAAAGCAGCTGAAAGTTCTATCATCAAGATGGTTTCATTTGGCTAAACATTGCTGTTCCTCATCAAAACCACACATCACTTGAGGGACCAAACAGTCCTAGTAACATCTTGGTAAGGGCATTAGTTTGCTCAACTAACATTTGTTGAGTGTTTATGATGTGCCAAGCATTGAGCTCGTGGAAAGATGGCGATCTTAGGTAGTAGGTGAAAGCCTTTCCCTGAAACATGCTGCTCATTTTGCCTGTAGATGCAGGATTCATATGAAAGTTTCTATATGGAAGTTTGCTCTGATATAGTGACAGAGCAGGCCTTATTTAAATCCGATTCATGAACTATTTAACAATCGGCAGTTTCTCGAATTTAACTCCTTGACCTCCCTGGTGCATTTATAAATAATTTGCATAGCTGCTTCAGTTCTGTGTTTGGGGAGTAAACTGAAATCTATTTACCAAAATGATTAATATCCACTCCTACTCAGTGATATTAAAAATATATATATAAAAAATTTATCTTTTGTAAATAATGTAGTTGCTTAAAAACTCAGGTAGCATAAAAAGTCTGAGAAGATCTGCTTTTTGTTATCTGTGTTCAAGGAATCATGGAGTGGAAGGGCCCTTCAAGGTGTTCAAGTTCACTCCCCTTATTCTACACTTGAGGGCTGAAAAAGGACTGGGGGCTGACCCCCTAGGAACTCCTTCTTCATCCTCAAACACAGATTCCTCTGATATTTTTGCAAATATTAGTTTCTTCTGAGATTGTTTCATTCCTAGTATTAGCCAACGGGGGGCAGGGTGGGGGGAGTATAAAGATGTCAAAAATAATTGGATGGTTTTCTTCCCTGAGTCTAGTTCATTAGGAAAAAGGGAAAAGTTGAAAACTCCAGAAGTTCAGTGTAAACAATTACTAACATTTGTACTGCTACTTTTGTTTTTTTGTTGTTTGCCGTATCTGTGTTCCACTTTGCAGACTAAATGGGACAGATAGCTCTTCTCTGCTGCCATGGATATGAAACCCAACAGCTAGAATTTTTATATCATTTTAGATTTTTTTTTACCTTAATGAATAAATTGTTTGAACCCTGTGTTAAGTGAAAAACAATGTTCTTGAGACCTGGGTCTTCTCTGTGTCACTACTGACTTGCTGTGATCCTAGGTCTACCCCTCCCCATCTCTGGGACTCCATTTCCTCTTTGGTATAAAGAAGGAGAGACAATGGTCTCTAAAATGCCTTCCACCTTGGACAATTCAGAGTTGTGATACTCAGACACCAAGGCCCCTCCTTGTGGGTTGACATAAGGCTGGGGACAGTCTCAGGGTCTTGTATTTATCTCTGTGTGCAAACATTATTACAGCTTTTCAAGTTGTTTGAAAGGGCCAGTTATCTGAGCAAAAAAAAAAAAAAAAAAAAAGAATTGAAAAAAAAAAAAAGCTCATATCTTTATCCCCTGCCTCCAGCTATACTTTGTCAATTCATTTTTTAAAATAAAATTTAGATCTTATTTTTCTCCTGCCTTAAAAATATTTTTGACTTTTTGGAAAAAGTCCAAGCTCGTTTACAAGGCCTCTGAGACCCACTGATTATGGTTTCAGAGTATCTTCAGGAACTCATTTTTTTTTTTTTTTTTTTAAGGCACTCACATTTTTCAGAGTCCTCTGGCAAATTCCCTCCTTTCTTTTCACATTCCAGGTGTACTTAAATGTTCTCAGTTCCCATTTCAGCTCTATCATGCTGCCTCCTCCCTTTTCCCAAGGACTCTCTTGTCCCCTGTGCTTGGCCAGGCTGAGTCCCACACACCTTCTATATTTCAATTGCTTTGGGGCACAATTCCTGAATACAATACCTTACTCTCTGGAGAGACTGGTTCAGGTACTTGTCTTACAGTGCTTCTGCAGCGCCCTGTATGCCTTCTCTTAGGTCTTACCCCTTAGTGCACCTGTCGCTAAGAACTGCATTTACACATTTCCATTTCATTTTCTGATGCACCTATTTGTCCATGGTATAGCGCAGGATGTAGAACAAGTGATCTGTAAACATGTGTGGCATGAATGAATGAAAAAGTGGAAGTAGAAAAACACTTATAAAGCTTCATAGACCAAAAAATATATTTCTCCATATCCCAACCAGCCAAGATGTTCTACAACCTTCTCTAGGTTACAGTTCCTCCACTGGATCAAGAGTAAGTGGTCAATAAAAATAAGGGCACAATCGCCAAAATGGCCCAGATCACCATCCTGGGCACAGCTTGAACAACCTCTCCTAAACAGTGATTATAATCCTTTTGTTCCAGCATATCCATTGTCTCTATGTTTCCAACCATTCCTATTGCATTTCTTTTCCTTTGGTTACCATGAACTATCCTTCATTATTATAGCCCATATAGCCCGTTCCATAATTCCTTTCTCCTTTTCAGTTCATACCGTTATATGTCCCAGTTCAAACACTGGGATACTCTAGTGTTTTTAGTGGTTTTTCCCATTTCTCTATATGCGGATATGATTATCTGTTTGGCATGAGATGTTCCCATTCTCTACCACCAATCCCAACTTTTCTCATTCTTCAAGAAGCTTTGTGAACCTGTCTTAAATCGTTTTAACTAAGCGGGTTGTTAGATTCATCTGCTAAGATAAAAAATCCTCTACATCTAGGATCTCAAACAAGTATTGCCTTTCTCCAAATTCAGCTCATAGAACTTTCGTTTGACCCACAATATGCTTGCTTGCTTATTTATTCATTTATTTATTTATTAATTTATTATATTTTTTTAGAGAAAGAGAGGAGGGGGAGAGGGAGAAAGAGACTTTTAAGCAAGTTCCACACCCAGTGTGGAACCCGATGTGGGGCTCAATCTCATGACCCTGATATCATGACCTGAGCAGAAATCAAGAGGTGGATGCTTAGCCAACCGAGCCATGCAGGTGCCCCATAATATGCTTTTTAAAAATGGGGGCGCCTGGCTGGCTTAGTGGGTTAAGCCTCTGCCTTTGGCTTAGGTCATGATCTCAGGGTCCTGGGATCGAGCCCCACATCGGACTCTCTACTCAGAGGGGAGCCTACTTCCCCCTCTCTCTCTGCCTTTCTCTCTGCCTGTTTGTGATCTCTGTCTCTCTCTCTCTCTCTCTCTCTCTCTCTGTTAAATAAATAATTAAAATATTTTTTTAAAGATTTTATTTATTTGACAGAGAGAAATCACAAGTAGGCAGAGAGGCAGGCAGAGAGAGAGGAGGAAGCAGGCTCCCCGCGGAGCAGAGAGCCCGATGCAGGGCTCGATCCCAGGACCCTGAGATCATGACCCAAGCCGAAGGCAGAGGCTTTAACCCACTGAGCCACCCAGGCGCCCCTAAATAATTAAAATATTTTAAAAGTTAATTAACTACCAAATGTTAAAAAGAAAAGCGTTTGCACAAAGTAAGGATTTGGGGCAAGGATCTTTTTTAAAAAAATCAGGACATCTGGCAACAGTGAGTGGGACCAGAGCAATAATCATTTGATGCTGAGATGCCCCCTCCATTGTTAGATGGTCTGTGACCGCTTTAGTTTCAGCCATCCTCAGCTAGCCCTTCTTTCTCATGTATGTTAGTTTCCTAGCCCCTGTATGAGCTTGAGACCCTTACACAGGGTAGTCTGGGGGTGGCATAAGAAGATAATTATCCACTGAATGAAGGGTAAGACTCACTATGAACTCCCCAGCATAAGTTTATTTCCACAGACTTTTTTTCTCTTAATATTATTCAGGAGACACCAGTACCAAAAGAATTTATGGTTTGTGTTTTGTTTCTACAGAGAATTCACATACCCTTGGTTGCCACTGAGATAACAGGGAGGTATCATCAGAGAGAACTTTCAAAAGGCTTCAAGCTACTGCTTAACAACATATGCTCTCTTGAAAACACAGGAATTTGTAAAAATGCCAACTGTTGGGATTTCAATTTTCTATTATAAATCATTCTTTTTTAAATTTTTTGACAGTTTAAAGCTGACACACATAATTATTTCTTGTTAGATACTGAATGGAAAAGCCCAGAAGATATTGTTGAGGCTGCTTAGGGGTGGGGCTTGGGGGAAGACAGGAGACCCATAAGTAATGAAGGCTTTCCTGCATGATAGCAATATTGTTGTTCATACTATGTGATAATTATTAGTTATTGGTTAGTTACATATTTTTCCAAAGCACAATACAGTTCTGCTCTGTCTATACACAATTTAGAGTGTAGCTAGAACTTCTTTCATCATTTTATTGCTGCAAATTGTATTTATGAATACCTCCCAGAATATTCAGTGGACAGTGAACAATGGTTCAGTCAAGAGAAGGGGAAGAGAAAAAAAGAAGCCTCATGAACCTCACAGGGAGGTTTAATTTATTCTTAGGGTATCCATTATCAGGGAAATACATGGGAACTGAGGGATGGAAGATTTAGAAATAGTATACTGAAGCATTTTCAAACCACATTAAGTCTCTGAAGATAGTCTAGGTTTCTCCAGGAGTTAGTGAGTTCTTGGTTACAGAGATGATTGAGAAGGCAACAGATGGCCATTCGTAGGAGAGTAGGTGCTAAAGCATCTAATATAGATAGGCTGGAACACAACTTCTCATGTCACTTCTAGACCATTCATAGTTGTGTAAAGCAATTCTGTCTTTCAAACGCCAAAAATAAATCCATTCATATTTGTCAAAATTTTGAACAGTGGTCTACACAAGGTGATGGGATTTGGACGACCTTTAATTTCTTTAGACTTGTTGAGTTTTTAAAATAAGCACATACAATTTCTAAACAGGAAAAAAAAATTATAAATCCTAAAGAGAATCCCTCCCTGTTTTTGTTGGGATGCCCGAGGAAGCCAGCACCACTACTTAGAACATCAAAAACAAAATTTTTGGACTAGCTAAATGTTACCCCCAAAATAGATGAGATGCCTAATGCAGCCTCAAAACCCAGTTTAAATACCATCTTCACCATCAAGTATGCCCTGGTTATCTCAAACAACAACCCAGCATCTCTCCCTCCATCATTCCCTATAGCATATCCTATAACTAACACCTGTTTAACTACTTATGACCTAGAATTAATTATCATCTTCTCTGTGTTTATTCTGCCTACTCAACTAGACTGTAAACTTTGAAAGAGCTGTCCCATGACAGCAATTAGCAGAACACTTAATGGATTTGCACATATATAATTTCAAAGCTTCTAGTGTGTGTGTGCTGCCATTTCCCAAACAAAGATGACCATGTATCTGTCAGTTTTTTTCATCTTTATAATACAGATCTCACTTAATTGCAAACAGTACCTAATGACAGATACATTAAAAGGCATTTTCAGGGAGGTTTATGCAGATATATTGACTTTTTTTTTTTTTTAACAAAAGGTATCTGATGTTAAGTCATCTTTCCAGAGTGTGTGTGTGTTTTCCCAATATACAATAATGGAAGAAGAGCCTCCACATAATAATCAGGAACTTATCTGTATTACCTTTTAGAATGAATTGTATTTCTTTCTAATTTTCTCTCACCTTTCTCAAGCTAAAGTACTCATTTTTGGTTAAGTTAATGTTCTTCCTGTCTTTGCTATTCTTATTTTCTTTTTCACTTCCCAAAACACAAACTAATGAGAAAAGAGGGCATAAGACATACTTCAAGGGCATATTGGAGATCTAAGTTGTCACCCTTCAGAAGTGATGATCAATAGATAGATGATAGATAGATAATAAATTTAAGAGATGTTTTGTAAATTTACGGTTGGGATATATTCACAGTTAAAAGATACTTAGAAATGTCATTTCAGTTTCTAAGAAAACATCTTTTAAAAAAACTATATATTTTTAACTTTAAAATATTTTAAAGTTTCAGGTGTAGAATATAGTGATCTGGCAGGTCTATCCATTATTCTGTGTTCATCATGTTATGTGAATTCTTTCTTAATCCCCATTACCTGCCTATTTCACCTATATTTTAAAGAAAGGGTATGGGGCTAGGCCAGGGTTAATGTTAATATTGGTCTTTCCTGGTGTGCCTATATCTTCATAATCACGTTCATCTCTGGATAAAATAATTGAAGTCAATGAGGTTCATCCAAATTTTTTTTTCTGAGAAAATATAAATGAAATATTATAGCAGGTGCGATTGGTGCAATTCAGTATAGCAAATTTTCAACCTTTACCCCAGCGGCGCTTAGATAATGACTGACCAGTGTAGGGTACAAAAGCCCAGTACTTGCCTCAAAGCTGGACTAATCTCATGGTACAATTAACACTTCAGAGCTTCCCAAGGGATCAGCCGAAGACTAGACCTCATCTGAACCCATACATTTACTGCTCCTTCCCCTTCTCTAATCTGCTTCCCTTCCTCGCAAATATCTCCATGGAACAGTCCTCTGACAAACTGCTTGCACACAAATCCTGATTTTAGGCTCTTCTTCTAAGAAATAAAACCTATGACAAATAACCTCAAAATGAGATTGAAAGAACTAAAGTCTGTGTCTTGACAACCAGGCTTTGATAATCATATCCACAGTAGAGAAGAATGTTTAGGATAGTCATAATGGAGAAGTCATTGAGGTTTTTACTTTGGACCCGTATCTCTCAACCAGAGCAATTTTGCTCAACAAGCAACATTTGGCAATGTCTGGAGACATTTTTAGTTGTGAGAAGTGGGTTGAGGGGAAGGAGGCCACCAGCATCTAGAGCACAGAAGTGAGAGGTACTGCTAGATATTTGGCAATGCACGTGACATCCTCTTCCAGCAAAGAATATTGGGCCCAAAATTTCAATAGTGTTACTATTCAGAAACCCTGCTATAGATCCAACGTACTTTTAAATTCTGTGCACCTGCATGTGTGTGTGAATGTGAGTTACACTACATTGGCCCTATTGTAACTCTAAAGAGAGTGTATCCATTCTTGCTTCCCTACATCATGGATTTTGATTAAAATCCTACAATTTAGGAATACAAAAAAAATCTACCCAGACATAGCTTGGGATGCATTCAAAAAATATATAGGGACATGTGATTGACTGAGTCAAATTTTCTTTGAGCAGATACTTAATTTTCTTCACTGAGGTAATTGCCACTTTCCTCTTGCTTTGTACTTCCCATCCTGTGTGAAAAAAGGACTAACTCATATCTAGCCTACTTTGAATCATATACCCATAAGACCATTATTTGGGTATGGATTTTGTTTTGTTTTGTGTTTTGTTTTTATTTGCTGGGCATGATGAAGTTATAATATTCTGTTATAGATATAATTATGTATCTATTATGTATTTATGTACATATATATACATATATGAATATGCCCTCTTATACATATGTGCTTGTCATTTTCTATAATTATGGTCATTAACATTAATACTCTCAAATAATTTGAATCTTTCTCTTTTTGACAAGAGAAAACTGAATTAAGTTTAAAATTCCATTTTGGGGGTGCCTGGGTGGCTCAGTGGGTTAAAGTCTCTGCCTTCGGCTCAGGTCATGATCTCAGGGTCCTGGGATCGAGCCCCGCATTGGGCTCTCTGCTCAACGGGGAGCCTGCTTCCCTTCCTCTCCCTCTGCCTGCCTCTCTGCCTACTTGTGATCTCTCTGTCTGTCAAATAAATAAATAAAACCTTTAAAAAAAATTCCATTTTGTCTCAGAACTGGCACCACCTTTTTGTACAGCCCTAGTAAGCCAGGGCATATAGACCACATGCCCAAAAAGCAACAGTGAATGTGATTTCTGCACCATAATTCTCATCTGTGACAAAGCCCATTCTCACTGTCTTTGAGCTATATCCCTCAGCTAATCCCATCAAGTCATGCAGGGGTGGCTTGAAAGGGCTGATTCTCCTTTGTGTTGGTTCTGAATCCATCTGGCACCCTGCTGTAATGGAGTCCTTAGATTATCTGAATGCCAACTGATGAAGGACGTGCTGGTGGCCCTCCAGCTAACACCTCCCTCATGGCTTTTAGTGGGGCCACACAGAATCTAGTAACAGCTTGGCTTGTGGGTAAGGGCACCCTGCCAGGGCCACTAAGGCAAATTCTATTTATAAAAATCCAAGTTTACACAAATGCTGAATAATGGACAGATTATAGAAAATAATTCTTCTTTTTGTGAATGTAAAGATAGAATTCCTTTAAATTGCATTATCCAAGTGCATTTAAAATATAAGTTCATTTAAAAAAAGATCATACAGAACATTCCAGGAAATGGTTCTTTTCAGCACTAAAATTATAAATCAGAGAAAATGTTGAGAGAGACCTTACTGATCACACAGCTTAAATGTTAACATTGTAACTGTGAGGAGAGGGGCTCCAAGAGGTGCAGGACCTAAAAGTCCAGATGTCTTCAACGTCCTGGAAACCTTGATTTGAGAGCTTCTGTTTTATAAAGTGGTCATATACCTAGAGGGGCTTGGCCTGAGCCAAGGCTGACTTTCCAGTGCAGAACTTTGCTTCCTTTGGAGAATATACACAACCATTGTTGACTCTGGAAATCGAGACTTTCAAAGGGCTCTTTCACTACTCTTGAGTCTGTTATTACCCTCAATGCCAAAATTATCAGCCTTTCTAGGGAGATAATCAATCAACTTGATGGTTCAATAAGTGCTTGTTAAATTGCACTGCACCCAGTTTGTTCACCCATCCATCTACCTGTGCTAGACTCTGGGGATATCATGGTGAAAAAATATAGAGGTTTAAGTAGATCAGATACTCTCTTGATGAGTTTTTGTGGTACAATGCTAATGCAAAGGCAAGCTACGGCCACAGCCCTCCAAAACACTCCCCTCATCTGCTCTCTGAAGCTTGAAAGTCTTTAAATGGTAATGGGCATCCTTGGGAAGCAAGAAGTTCTCAAGAAAACCAAGTTGTTTAAGCATTTCACTGGAATGGAGAGTGAGGGCTGACTCTAGCTTCAGGCTCAACTGCTGGTTACATATCCATTGTTCTGGGCCTCAATGATGCTTGTCTGCGATACAGCTATTCCTTCCTCTTTCTAGCAACAGATCCCATCTACTTTGTTATGGGGGTTAGACAGAGCCTAGTCTAGGCCAAATGGAATATCTCTACCTTTGAACCATTTTGATGGATTAAAAAAAAATAGGCTCATTATCCATGTTGTACTAGCCAAGGTATTCTCTAATACTTTTGTTTTTTTCCTCCATTTTATTTTATTTTATTTCTTTAGATGGGGAACCTGGGATTTTCTCTGAGCCTGGAGCTGCCAGTGGCCTGCTTCTTACCACAAGAAGGAAACAGAACTCCTAGATAGCCTCTAAGAAGTAGAAAGAGCCTCCACGCATGAGAGAGTCTATGTCTGGAAATGATTCAGGGTGATAAAGTGGTTAAAAATATGCATTTTAGAGCCAGACTGCCTGGTTTCAAATTGATAGTTTTCCATGCATTCTGAAACCTTGAAAAGGTTATGTATCTTCTCTTTGGCTCAGTGTGACTTTAGGTATGATGAGGATATAGTATCTACCTCATAGGATAATGGCAGATTAAAGATGGCCTCAAATTCTTTGACACTCCTCTCAACTGAGATTTGGGCAGAGTCCATGATTGTTTTAGAATACAGTAAAAGTAGCATTGTGCCAGCTTTGTGGTTCAGGTCTTAAGAATCTAGCAGTTTCTACTTTGTCTCTCTTGTAACACTCCATTTCATACCCCTGAGCCACCTTATAAGAAATTCAGCATCCTACTGAAGAGATCATGTGGAGAAGTTCTGACACAGTGCGCAAAGTAAAAAGGGCCCACCTGAGTACAGCCTTCCAGCCATCATCACCAAGTGAACGTGCATGAAACTATTTTGGATGCTCTAGATGAGCCCTGTCTTAGTGGAAAACTACCCAGTGATAGTCAACGCTGTATGGAGTCATGACCTGCCTGAATTCCTGACCCATACAAACTTGAGATATAGTAAAATGTTTTCTGCTTTCAGTAACCAAGATCACCAAAACAATCATTTCAAGATTAAACAAAGTTCTATAAATAATGCTGGCCAATAGCAATGTTTGATAAACTAATTATCGTTGCCATAGTTCTGGTCTCTTCTGAATTTGATTAATTTATTCCTTACTCAGTATTGAGCTATTCTTCTTTTTAAAATCCCCTAAATTATTTGTAATCTATTTAGAGTTAGGGTCTTCTCGCTTGCCTTCAAGTGGGTTCAATCTAATACAGTATTCGAGATTCCTGAGATTCTAATTCTATGTGGATGGTCCATCACACAGAGATAAATATAGAGATAAATATTGTTTTTACTTTTGTTTTTCTCTCTTTAAATCTCTAATTTTTTCTGTTATTGGCTACAAATCTGTGGCTTCATAATAAAACCAAACATCAAAACAAATTTTTTATCCCCCAAAACTTAAAAGTCATAAGTTTTGCCTTTTATTTTTGTCTTATTTTTTTTTTATTGGCATATAATTCGGGGGAAACAGAGTTGTCCATATTATCAAGCATGTCAATGAAGATTACACTTTTCATATTTCTCTTTACCAAAACAGTAAAAAAGAAAAACAGAGAGAAAGAGAAGAAATGAGTAACTCATTCAATGGAGAACAGAAAATAGTGCTGCTGGTAAGCTGATGAAACCAAATAGTAGTCTTCAAGTTTTTGAGAAAACTGAGTAAAGTGAGTGTATACACACCTATTATTAGCAGATCTCAGATGCTATCTCCAAAACCCAACCTTGTTTATAAATACGAAAAGCAGGGAGAGAGGGGATTTTTTAAATTTTATTTTTTCAGTGTTCCAAGATTCATTGTTTGTTTATGCACCACACCCAGTGCCCCATGCAATACGTGCCCTCCTTAATACCCACCACCAGGCTCACCATCCCCCCATTCCCCGCCCCTCTAAAACCGTCAGTTTCTCAGAATCCACAATCTCTCATGGTTCCCCTCCCGCTCTGATTTCATCCCCTTCACTTTTCCTTTCCTTCTCCTCATGTCCTCTGTGTTATTCCTTATGCTCCACAAGTAAGTGAAATTGTATGAAAATTGACTCTCTCTGCCGGACTTATTTCACTCAGCATAATCTCCTCTAGTCCCATTGTATCAACATGGACTGGACTGGAGGAGAGAGGGATTTTATCTTATATTTTTAGAGGATTCAAATGCCATGTTTCTGGATGGGGTTGAAAAATGGTTTCCTAAAAATGCATCAACATGCTTGTTTTAGTTTGTTGTCTTTTCTAAGTGAGTCTGAGAGATGGGGGTGAGAAGTGGGACCACTGGGACAGGGGAGGGTGTAAGAGCTGTATTGATTCATTGAGACTTATTCACACATGAGGACCAGCAGAAGATATATATATATATACACACACACATATATATACACATATACACATATGTGTATACATATATACACATATATACACACACACACACACACACACACAAACTCTCTCTGTGTGCCACTTAAACCCATATGAATGGGTGTTCCCATTCATAGAAGGCAAAAAAGCCCCTGATTCTCTTCTAGAGAATGTTTTATGCATGGGAGGTGATGCTATCATTCTCCCAATTAACTATTACCTGGTCACTGGATCATGAAGGCTGTTTCATGGGAACAAGTAATTTTTAGGAGAAGAAGGAGATGTGTATTAGACATGAATAGATGTCTAGATAGCACCATTTCCCCATTCTTCCCTCCTAACAAAATCCCTTGGGTAGCCTATGTGCCTAGAGGAAGATGATTTCATTCAGAGTTTTTTTTTTTTTAAGATTTTATTTATGTATTTGAAAGAGAACGTGTGTAAGAGAGATGGAGAGAGTGCATAGGCAGGGGGAGGAGGAGAGGGAGAGGAGAGAGGCAAACTCCCCATTGAGCAGGGAGCCCAATGCAGGACTTGGAACCGAAGGCCGTTCATGACCTGAGCCAAAGGCAGATGCTTAACTGGGATCATGACCTGAGCCAAAGGCAGATGCTTAACTGGGATCATGACCTGAGCCAAAGGCAGATGCTTAACTGCTCCTTGTGGGTTGACATAAGGCTGGGGACAGTCTCAGGGTCTTGTATTTATCTCTGTGTGCAAACATTATTACAGCTTTTCAAGTTGTTTGAAAGGGCCAGTTATCTGAGCAAAAAAAAAAAAAAAAAAAAAGAATTGAAAAAAAAAAAAAGCTCATATCTTTATCCCCTGCCTCCAGCTATACTTTGTCAATTCATTTTTTAAAATAAAATTTAGATCTTATTTTTCTCCTGCCTTAAAAATATTTTTGACTTTTTGGAAAAAGTCCAAGCTCGTTTACAAGGCCTCTGAGACCCACTGATTATGGTTTCAGAGTATCTTCAGGAACTCATTTTTTTTTTTTTTTTTTTAAGGCACTCACATTTTTCAGAGTCCTCTGGCAAATTCCCTCCTTTCTTTTCACATTCCAGGTGTACTTAAATGTTCTCAGTTCCCATTTCAGCTCTATCATGCTGCCTCCTCCCTTTTCCCAAGGACTCTCTTGTCCCCTGTGCTTGGCCAGGCTGAGTCCCACACACCTTCTATATTCCAATTGCTTTGGGGCACAATTCCTGAATACAATACCTTACTCTCTGGAGAGACTGGTTCAGGTACTTGTCTTACAGTGCTTCTGCAGCGCCCTGTATGCCTTCTCTTAGGTCTTACCCCTTAGTGCACCTGTCGCTAAGAACTGCATTTACACATTTCCATTTCATTTTCTGATGCACCTATTTGTCCATGGTATAGCGCAGGATGTAGAACAAGTGATCTGTAAACATGTGTGGCATGAATGAATGAAAAAGTGGAAGTAGAAAAACACTTATAAAGCTTCATAGACCAAAAAATATATTTCTCCATATCCCAACC
Source organism: Enhydra lutris kenyoni (assembly GCF_002288905.1). Taxonomy (NCBI): domain Eukaryota; kingdom Metazoa; phylum Chordata; class Mammalia; order Carnivora; family Mustelidae; genus Enhydra; species Enhydra lutris. Next base: position 57,494,274 of record NW_019154096.1, on the reverse strand, counting down.
AGCCAAGATGTTCTACAACCTTCTCTAGGTTACAGTTCCTCCACTGGATCAAGAGTAAGTGGTCAATAAAAATAAGGGCACAATCGCCAAAATGGCCCAGATCACCATCCTGGGCACAGCTTGAACAACCTCTCCTAAACAGTGATTATAATCCTTTTGTTCCAGCATATCCATTGTCTCTATGTTTCCAACCATTCCTATTGCATTTCTTTTCCTTTGGTTACCATGAACTATCCTTCATTATTATAGCCCATATAGCCCGTTCCATAATTCCTTTCTCCTTTTCAGTTCATACCGTTATATGTCCCAGTTCAAACACTGGGATACTCTAGTGTTTTTAGTGGTTTTTCCCATTTCTCTATATGCGGATATGATTATCTGTTTGGCATGAGATGTTCCCATTCTCTACCACCAATCCCAACTTTTCTCATTCTTCAAGAAGCTTTGTGAACCTGTCTTAAATCGTTTTAACTAAGCGGGTTGTTAGATTCATCTGCTAAGATAAAAAATCCTCTACATCTAGGATCTCAAACAAGTATTGCCTTTCTCCAAATTCAGCTCATAGAACTTTCGTTTGACCCACAATATGCTTGCTTGCTTATTTATTCATTTATTTATTTATTAATTTATTATATTTTTTTAGAGAAAGAGAGGAGGGGGAGAGGGAGAAAGAGACTTTTAAGCAAGTTCCACACCCAGTGTGGAACCCGATGTGGGGCTCAATCTCATGACCCTGATATCATGACCTGAGCAGAAATCAAGAGGTGGATGCTTAGCCAACCGAGCCATGCAGGTGCCCCATAATATGCTTTTTAAAAATGGGGGCGCCTGGCTGGCTTAGTGGGTTAAGCCTCTGCCTTTGGCTTAGGTCATGATCTCAGGGTCCTGGGATCGAGCCCCACATCGGACTCTCTACTCAGAGGGGAGCCTACTTCCCCCTCTCTCTCTGCCTTTCTCTCTGCCTGTTTGTGATCTCTGTCTCTCTCTCTCTCTCTCTCTCTCTCTGTTAAATAAATAATTAAAATATTTTTTTAAAGATTTTATTTATTTGACAGAGAGAAATCACAAGTAGGCAGAGAGGCAGGCAGAGAGAGAGGAGGAAGCAGGCTCCCCGCGGAGCAGAGAGCCCGATGCAGGGCTCGATCCCAGGACCCTGAGATCATGACCCAAGCCGAAGGCAGAGGCTTTAACCCACTGAGCCACCCAGGCGCCCCTAAATAATTAAAATATTTTAAAAGTTAATTAACTACCAAATGTTAAAAAGAAAAGCGTTTGCACAAAGTAAGGATTTGGGGCAAGGATCTTTTTTAAAAAAATCAGGACATCTGGCAACAGTGAGTGGGACCAGAGCAATAATCATTTGATGCTGAGATGCCCCCTCCATTGTTAGATGGTCTGTGACCGCTTTAGTTTCAGCCATCCTCAGCTAGCCCTTCTTTCTCATGTATGTTAGTTTCCTAGCCCCTGTATGAGCTTGAGACCCTTACACAGGGTAGTCTGGGGGTGGCATAAGAAGATAATTATCCACTGAATGAAGGGTAAGACTCACTATGAACTCCCCAGCATAAGTTTATTTCCACAGACTTTTTTTCTCTTAATATTATTCAGGAGACACCAGTACCAAAAGAATTTATGGTTTGTGTTTTGTTTCTACAGAGAATTCACATACCCTTGGTTGCCACTGAGATAACAGGGAGGTATCATCAGAGAGAACTTTCAAAAGGCTTCAAGCTACTGCTTAACAACATATGCTCTCTTGAAAACACAGGAATTTGTAAAAATGCCAACTGTTGGGATTTCAATTTTCTATTATAAATCATTCTTTTTTAAATTTTTTGACAGTTTAAAGCTGACACACATAATTATTTCTTGTTAGATACTGAATGGAAAAGCCCAGAAGATATTGTTGAGGCTGCTTAGGGGTGGGGCTTGGGGGAAGACAGGAGACCCATAAGTAATGAAGGCTTTCCTGCATGATAGCAATATTGTTGTTCATACTATGTGATAATTATTAGTTATTGGTTAGTTACATATTTTTCCAAAGCACAATACAGTTCTGCTCTGTCTATACACAATTTAGAGTGTAGCTAGAACTTCTTTCATCATTTTATTGCTGCAAATTGTATTTATGAATACCTCCCAGAATATTCAGTGGACAGTGAACAATGGTTCAGTCAAGAGAAGGGGAAGAGAAAAAAAGAAGCCTCATGAACCTCACAGGGAGGTTTAATTTATTCTTAGGGTATCCATTATCAGGGAAATACATGGGAACTGAGGGATGGAAGATTTAGAAATAGTATACTGAAGCATTTTCAAACCACATTAAGTCTCTGAAGATAGTCTAGGTTTCTCCAGGAGTTAGTGAGTTCTTGGTTACAGAGATGATTGAGAAGGCAACAGATGGCCATTCGTAGGAGAGTAGGTGCTAAAGCATCTAATATAGATAGGCTGGAACACAACTTCTCATGTCACTTCTAGACCATTCATAGTTGTGTAAAGCAATTCTGTCTTTCAAACGCCAAAAATAAATCCATTCATATTTGTCAAAATTTTGAACAGTGGTCTACACAAGGTGATGGGATTTGGACGACCTTTAATTTCTTTAGACTTGTTGAGTTTTTAAAATAAGCACATACAATTTCTAAACAGGAAAAAAAAATTATAAATCCTAAAGAGAATCCCTCCCTGTTTTTGTTGGGATGCCCGAGGAAGCCAGCACCACTACTTAGAACATCAAAAACAAAATTTTTGGACTAGCTAAATGTTACCCCCAAAATAGATGAGATGCCTAATGCAGCCTCAAAACCCAGTTTAAATACCATCTTCACCATCAAGTATGCCCTGGTTATCTCAAACAACAACCCAGCATCTCTCCCTCCATCATTCCCTATAGCATATCCTATAACTAACACCTGTTTAACTACTTATGACCTAGAATTAATTATCATCTTCTCTGTGTTTATTCTGCCTACTCAACTAGACTGTAAACTTTGAAAGAGCTGTCCCATGACAGCAATTAGCAGAACACTTAATGGATTTGCACATATATAATTTCAAAGCTTCTAGTGTGTGTGTGCTGCCATTTCCCAAACAAAGATGACCATGTATCTGTCAGTTTTTTTCATCTTTATAATACAGATCTCACTTAATTGCAAACAGTACCTAATGACAGATACATTAAAAGGCATTTTCAGGGAGGTTTATGCAGATATATTGACTTTTTTTTTTTTTTAACAAAAGGTATCTGATGTTAAGTCATCTTTCCAGAGTGTGTGTGTGTTTTCCCAATATACAATAATGGAAGAAGAGCCTCCACATAATAATCAGGAACTTATCTGTATTACCTTTTAGAATGAATTGTATTTCTTTCTAATTTTCTCTCACCTTTCTCAAGCTAAAGTACTCATTTTTGGTTAAGTTAATGTTCTTCCTGTCTTTGCTATTCTTATTTTCTTTTTCACTTCCCAAAACACAAACTAATGAGAAAAGAGGGCATAAGACATACTTCAAGGGCATATTGGAGATCTAAGTTGTCACCCTTCAGAAGTGATGATCAATAGATAGATGATAGATAGATAATAAATTTAAGAGATGTTTTGTAAATTTACGGTTGGGATATATTCACAGTTAAAAGATACTTAGAAATGTCATTTCAGTTTCTAAGAAAACATCTTTTAAAAAAACTATATATTTTTAACTTTAAAATATTTTAAAGTTTCAGGTGTAGAATATAGTGATCTGGCAGGTCTATCCATTATTCTGTGTTCATCATGTTATGTGAATTCTTTCTTAATCCCCATTACCTGCCTATTTCACCTATATTTTAAAGAAAGGGTATGGGGCTAGGCCAGGGTTAATGTTAATATTGGTCTTTCCTGGTGTGCCTATATCTTCATAATCACGTTCATCTCTGGATAAAATAATTGAAGTCAATGAGGTTCATCCAAATTTTTTTTTCTGAGAAAATATAAATGAAATATTATAGCAGGTGCGATTGGTGCAATTCAGTATAGCAAATTTTCAACCTTTACCCCAGCGGCGCTTAGATAATGACTGACCAGTGTAGGGTACAAAAGCCCAGTACTTGCCTCAAAGCTGGACTAATCTCATGGTACAATTAACACTTCAGAGCTTCCCAAGGGATCAGCCGAAGACTAGACCTCATCTGAACCCATACATTTACTGCTCCTTCCCCTTCTCTAATCTGCTTCCCTTCCTCGCAAATATCTCCATGGAACAGTCCTCTGACAAACTGCTTGCACACAAATCCTGATTTTAGGCTCTTCTTCTAAGAAATAAAACCTATGACAAATAACCTCAAAATGAGATTGAAAGAACTAAAGTCTGTGTCTTGACAACCAGGCTTTGATAATCATATCCACAGTAGAGAAGAATGTTTAGGATAGTCATAATGGAGAAGTCATTGAGGTTTTTACTTTGGACCCGTATCTCTCAACCAGAGCAATTTTGCTCAACAAGCAACATTTGGCAATGTCTGGAGACATTTTTAGTTGTGAGAAGTGGGTTGAGGGGAAGGAGGCCACCAGCATCTAGAGCACAGAAGTGAGAGGTACTGCTAGATATTTGGCAATGCACGTGACATCCTCTTCCAGCAAAGAATATTGGGCCCAAAATTTCAATAGTGTTACTATTCAGAAACCCTGCTATAGATCCAACGTACTTTTAAATTCTGTGCACCTGCATGTGTGTGTGAATGTGAGTTACACTACATTGGCCCTATTGTAACTCTAAAGAGAGTGTATCCATTCTTGCTTCCCTACATCATGGATTTTGATTAAAATCCTACAATTTAGGAATACAAAAAAAATCTACCCAGACATAGCTTGGGATGCATTCAAAAAATATATAGGGACATGTGATTGACTGAGTCAAATTTTCTTTGAGCAGATACTTAATTTTCTTCACTGAGGTAATTGCCACTTTCCTCTTGCTTTGTACTTCCCATCCTGTGTGAAAAAAGGACTAACTCATATCTAGCCTACTTTGAATCATATACCCATAAGACCATTATTTGGGTATGGATTTTGTTTTGTTTTGTGTTTTGTTTTTATTTGCTGGGCATGATGAAGTTATAATATTCTGTTATAGATATAATTATGTATCTATTATGTATTTATGTACATATATATACATATATGAATATGCCCTCTTATACATATGTGCTTGTCATTTTCTATAATTATGGTCATTAACATTAATACTCTCAAATAATTTGAATCTTTCTCTTTTTGACAAGAGAAAACTGAATTAAGTTTAAAATTCCATTTTGGGGGTGCCTGGGTGGCTCAGTGGGTTAAAGTCTCTGCCTTCGGCTCAGGTCATGATCTCAGGGTCCTGGGATCGAGCCCCGCATTGGGCTCTCTGCTCAACGGGGAGCCTGCTTCCCTTCCTCTCCCTCTGCCTGCCTCTCTGCCTACTTGTGATCTCTCTGTCTGTCAAATAAATAAATAAAACCTTTAAAAAAAATTCCATTTTGTCTCAGAACTGGCACCACCTTTTTGTACAGCCCTAGTAAGCCAGGGCATATAGACCACATGCCCAAAAAGCAACAGTGAATGTGATTTCTGCACCATAATTCTCATCTGTGACAAAGCCCATTCTCACTGTCTTTGAGCTATATCCCTCAGCTAATCCCATCAAGTCATGCAGGGGTGGCTTGAAAGGGCTGATTCTCCTTTGTGTTGGTTCTGAATCCATCTGGCACCCTGCTGTAATGGAGTCCTTAGATTATCTGAATGCCAACTGATGAAGGACGTGCTGGTGGCCCTCCAGCTAACACCTCCCTCATGGCTTTTAGTGGGGCCACACAGAATCTAGTAACAGCTTGGCTTGTGGGTAAGGGCACCCTGCCAGGGCCACTAAGGCAAATTCTATTTATAAAAATCCAAGTTTACACAAATGCTGAATAATGGACAGATTATAGAAAATAATTCTTCTTTTTGTGAATGTAAAGATAGAATTCCTTTAAATTGCATTATCCAAGTGCATTTAAAATATAAGTTCATTTAAAAAAAGATCATACAGAACATTCCAGGAAATGGTTCTTTTCAGCACTAAAATTATAAATCAGAGAAAATGTTGAGAGAGACCTTACTGATCACACAGCTTAAATGTTAACATTGTAACTGTGAGGAGAGGGGCTCCAAGAGGTGCAGGACCTAAAAGTCCAGATGTCTTCAACGTCCTGGAAACCTTGATTTGAGAGCTTCTGTTTTATAAAGTGGTCATATACCTAGAGGGGCTTGGCCTGAGCCAAGGCTGACTTTCCAGTGCAGAACTTTGCTTCCTTTGGAGAATATACACAACCATTGTTGACTCTGGAAATCGAGACTTTCAAAGGGCTCTTTCACTACTCTTGAGTCTGTTATTACCCTCAATGCCAAAATTATCAGCCTTTCTAGGGAGATAATCAATCAACTTGATGGTTCAATAAGTGCTTGTTAAATTGCACTGCACCCAGTTTGTTCACCCATCCATCTACCTGTGCTAGACTCTGGGGATATCATGGTGAAAAAATATAGAGGTTTAAGTAGATCAGATACTCTCTTGATGAGTTTTTGTGGTACAATGCTAATGCAAAGGCAAGCTACGGCCACAGCCCTCCAAAACACTCCCCTCATCTGCTCTCTGAAGCTTGAAAGTCTTTAAATGGTAATGGGCATCCTTGGGAAGCAAGAAGTTCTCAAGAAAACCAAGTTGTTTAAGCATTTCACTGGAATGGAGAGTGAGGGCTGACTCTAGCTTCAGGCTCAACTGCTGGTTACATATCCATTGTTCTGGGCCTCAATGATGCTTGTCTGCGATACAGCTATTCCTTCCTCTTTCTAGCAACAGATCCCATCTACTTTGTTATGGGGGTTAGACAGAGCCTAGTCTAGGCCAAATGGAATATCTCTACCTTTGAACCATTTTGATGGATTAAAAAAAAATAGGCTCATTATCCATGTTGTACTAGCCAAGGTATTCTCTAATACTTTTGTTTTTTTCCTCCATTTTATTTTATTTTATTTCTTTAGATGGGGAACCTGGGATTTTCTCTGAGCCTGGAGCTGCCAGTGGCCTGCTTCTTACCACAAGAAGGAAACAGAACTCCTAGATAGCCTCTAAGAAGTAGAAAGAGCCTCCACGCATGAGAGAGTCTATGTCTGGAAATGATTCAGGGTGATAAAGTGGTTAAAAATATGCATTTTAGAGCCAGACTGCCTGGTTTCAAATTGATAGTTTTCCATGCATTCTGAAACCTTGAAAAGGTTATGTATCTTCTCTTTGGCTCAGTGTGACTTTAGGTATGATGAGGATATAGTATCTACCTCATAGGATAATGGCAGATTAAAGATGGCCTCAAATTCTTTGACACTCCTCTCAACTGAGATTTGGGCAGAGTCCATGATTGTTTTAGAATACAGTAAAAGTAGCATTGTGCCAGCTTTGTGGTTCAGGTCTTAAGAATCTAGCAGTTTCTACTTTGTCTCTCTTGTAACACTCCATTTCATACCCCTGAGCCACCTTATAAGAAATTCAGCATCCTACTGAAGAGATCATGTGGAGAAGTTCTGACACAGTGCGCAAAGTAAAAAGGGCCCACCTGAGTACAGCCTTCCAGCCATCATCACCAAGTGAACGTGCATGAAACTATTTTGGATGCTCTAGATGAGCCCTGTCTTAGTGGAAAACTACCCAGTGATAGTCAACGCTGTATGGAGTCATGACCTGCCTGAATTCCTGACCCATACAAACTTGAGATATAGTAAAATGTTTTCTGCTTTCAGTAACCAAGATCACCAAAACAATCATTTCAAGATTAAACAAAGTTCTATAAATAATGCTGGCCAATAGCAATGTTTGATAAACTAATTATCGTTGCCATAGTTCTGGTCTCTTCTGAATTTGATTAATTTATTCCTTACTCAGTATTGAGCTATTCTTCTTTTTAAAATCCCCTAAATTATTTGTAATCTATTTAGAGTTAGGGTCTTCTCGCTTGCCTTCAAGTGGGTTCAATCTAATACAGTATTCGAGATTCCTGAGATTCTAATTCTATGTGGATGGTCCATCACACAGAGATAAATATAGAGATAAATATTGTTTTTACTTTTGTTTTTCTCTCTTTAAATCTCTAATTTTTTCTGTTATTGGCTACAAATCTGTGGCTTCATAATAAAACCAAACATCAAAACAAATTTTTTATCCCCCAAAACTTAAAAGTCATAAGTTTTGCCTTTTATTTTTGTCTTATTTTTTTTTTATTGGCATATAATTCGGGGGAAACAGAGTTGTCCATATTATCAAGCATGTCAATGAAGATTACACTTTTCATATTTCTCTTTACCAAAACAGTAAAAAAGAAAAACAGAGAGAAAGAGAAGAAATGAGTAACTCATTCAATGGAGAACAGAAAATAGTGCTGCTGGTAAGCTGATGAAACCAAATAGTAGTCTTCAAGTTTTTGAGAAAACTGAGTAAAGTGAGTGTATACACACCTATTATTAGCAGATCTCAGATGCTATCTCCAAAACCCAACCTTGTTTATAAATACGAAAAGCAGGGAGAGAGGGGATTTTTTAAATTTTATTTTTTCAGTGTTCCAAGATTCATTGTTTGTTTATGCACCACACCCAGTGCCCCATGCAATACGTGCCCTCCTTAATACCCACCACCAGGCTCACCATCCCCCCATTCCCCGCCCCTCTAAAACCGTCAGTTTCTCAGAATCCACAATCTCTCATGGTTCCCCTCCCGCTCTGATTTCATCCCCTTCACTTTTCCTTTCCTTCTCCTCATGTCCTCTGTGTTATTCCTTATGCTCCACAAGTAAGTGAAATTGTATGAAAATTGACTCTCTCTGCCGGACTTATTTCACTCAGCATAATCTCCTCTAGTCCCATTGTATCAACATGGACTGGACTGGAGGAGAGAGGGATTTTATCTTATATTTTTAGAGGATTCAAATGCCATGTTTCTGGATGGGGTTGAAAAATGGTTTCCTAAAAATGCATCAACATGCTTGTTTTAGTTTGTTGTCTTTTCTAAGTGAGTCTGAGAGATGGGGGTGAGAAGTGGGACCACTGGGACAGGGGAGGGTGTAAGAGCTGTATTGATTCATTGAGACTTATTCACACATGAGGACCAGCAGAAGATATATATATATATACACACACACATATATATACACATATACACATATGTGTATACATATATACACATATATACACACACACACACACACACACACAAACTCTCTCTGTGTGCCACTTAAACCCATATGAATGGGTGTTCCCATTCATAGAAGGCAAAAAAGCCCCTGATTCTCTTCTAGAGAATGTTTTATGCATGGGAGGTGATGCTATCATTCTCCCAATTAACTATTACCTGGTCACTGGATCATGAAGGCTGTTTCATGGGAACAAGTAATTTTTAGGAGAAGAAGGAGATGTGTATTAGACATGAATAGATGTCTAGATAGCACCATTTCCCCATTCTTCCCTCCTAACAAAATCCCTTGGGTAGCCTATGTGCCTAGAGGAAGATGATTTCATTCAGAGTTTTTTTTTTTTTAAGATTTTATTTATGTATTTGAAAGAGAACGTGTGTAAGAGAGATGGAGAGAGTGCATAGGCAGGGGGAGGAGGAGAGGGAGAGGAGAGAGGCAAACTCCCCATTGAGCAGGGAGCCCAATGCAGGACTTGGAACCGAAGGCCGTTCATGACCTGAGCCAAAGGCAGATGCTTAACTGGGATCATGACCTGAGCCAAAGGCAGATGCTTAACTGGGATCATGACCTGAGCCAAAGGCAGATGCTTAACTGAACTGCACCACTGAGGTGCCCCCATTCAGAGTTCTAAGGGTACGTCTGATTGGCAGAAAGAAGGTAACACTTATAAAATAGAGCTTGATCTAGAATTGGGCATCTGACTTGGCCCAATAAGGCTGAAAGAAAGATCATTTGCTCCATAATTTTGAAAAAAAAGTTTTATTTTAAATTTTTGGCTGCTTGATGGGAATAAATAAAGAGGTAATCCAAATTATTCCAGGCAATCATTTTTCCATAAATACTGTCCTGATGTTTAAGCCAATAGCGTAATTGGCAGAACAGAGAAACAGGTCCCTAATAACACTACTGAGCTGTGGAATTAACAAACCTGAATTGTGCCCTGATATAGGACTTATTACACTTAAAATTCCATTTCCATAATCTTTAAGGCAGTCAAAAAAGGTGTTTTTGATACTTACAAACCAAAATCTTCCTAAATTGGGAAAGAAATGACATTTGAATACTAAGAAATCATTCCTTATTTCCTGCAATTAAATTTAATAGATGAAGAGAAAGTGGAAGAACATGCAAAGACCCAGGATGACAAAAGAAAGGACGGAAAAAGGAGCTTGGAAAGTCACAGAAAGTGGAGACCAGCTGAGCTCAAAGAAAACCTCCTTGAATTCACAATTTCCCCACAAGCTGTTTTAAACCTAGCTAACTCTAGACCAGAGGGCTGTTTCTTTTATTCCACGATATATATTTTTTAAATCCCTATCATGTACTTAGGGATTAGTCAAAATCACAGAGACATGAGGTGGAATGGTGGTTGCCAGGAGCTGAGTAGAAAAGGAGAGCAAGGAAGTTAGTGTTTAATGGGTATAGAGTTACAATTTTATGAAACAAAAAGAGTTGTTGAGATGGATGGTGGTGACTGTTGCACAACACAATGAATGTGTTTAATATCATGGACCACATACTTAGAGATGGCTAAACTGGTAAATGTTAGGTTATACGTATTTTCCCACAATAAAAAATTAGAAGAAAAAAATCCCCACCATGTACTAAGTCAATAGAAATACAAAAGATAGATAATTAGCAGTTAAGAAACTTTCAATATTAAAAAGTCCATAATAACCTCTAAATTTTTAATTGTTCCTCTAATTTATTTCATTTAATCCTTAGAATGACACTGTGGGCGTACGTCTATTTCCCCACTTTATGGAAAGGAGTCAGAGACTCAGTTTCCATAATCATATAAAAAGCAAGCTGTACACTGAACTATTCTCTTTGGAGAATAGGAGATTAAGATTCACTGTCCCCAGCTACTTTGGATATTGTAATCCCATTCTGTAGAGAAAATTTTTAAACAACACAGTGATAATACTCTCCCAAGGCCCAACGCTTTGAGTGACACCAAGAGAACCAATGATAATTTGGTAGGACTTGGTTGTTTCTTAGGTGGAGGGGAATGGTCCAACACACAATCTGTACTCACAGAACTGGAAGAGAGAAAATGGTCTAAATTAAGATTCAATTCCATTAGCTCCAGATTCTGACAACAGCACCACATCCTAACTAGCATCTTACTGCCTGTAAAAGGACCAGACCAAATCCTTCGCGTTATCATGGTGTCTCATCTTTTCTCAGAGTAGAAGTAGAAGACACAATCTTGAATCACACTTCCTGAGAATTGTTAGTGCACTAAGTAACAGTGAATGAGCTCTGCTGGTTGCAAATAAGACTGACAGGAATCTGTACTAATTACAACACAATTAGCTAAATAATCATGGAAGGGCAAGGTAATGAGTCGGAAAGCAAAGAACAGAATTGGCAAGAGTAGCGTGGATCATCATTAGTGGATCACTTGTGATTTTTTTCTTTTTCACATGGCTCCATTTACCTGTCATGCCCCAGCGAAGATTTTTCCATAGTTGACCATTGCCCATAGGTTAATATCTAAGCAATTAAATGCCATAGTCTCTTACAATCAGGTTCTTGTCAAACCTTATTCTTATCCTCTCCTTCTACTATTATATGTAGTTCCCTAAATTTACCAGCACTCTTATATATTTTAAGTTTTCATTATTACTATTTTATCTGGTTGGAACATTCTCTTTACATCTCTTGGAAATATTAACTCTTAAAATGCTTCCAATTCTTATCCATTCAAATAATGGTAGATACTTTACTTCTGGATTTCCCTGCTATAAACATTCTTAAAGTTCTTTTAAATATTCTATTCCTATTTAATTTCTTCTAAATTTTTCACCTGCATGGGTAATTCCTGAGGACAGCACTCTGTGTTGCTCACTGTTTCATTCTCAGTACCTGATATGTCATTGTTATTAAATAATTATTTGTTGGATAAATTCTGAATGACTTTATACAGTCCTCTAAATATTTATGCACTCACTTTCTCATGAATAACTTGGCTGTCAAGAAGGACAGAAATTTCTGCACTAGGTGAAGTTAGAGCTCATATAATTCAAGGAATATTTTTGTATTATAAGTCTACGATTCAATGTGTTACTAATAAAAAATTAAATTGCATATACCTTATTGTTAGAGATGGCAGATTGAATACATATATTTCTATTTAATCCATTCCCTAAGCCCCATAAAGATGACAGAAATGTTTTAAAGCATGAAATAATATGGAATAAAACAATGGGGGAGGAGACAATAAAAAGATTTTGGAACCTGGAAACAAATAGAAAAGTGAAAACTGACTTAGCAGATCCAAGAAATCAGAATTCTGTGCTTAAAGTGAAAAAGCCAAGAAGAAGCCTTACATATAAATCCCTAAAAGGCTTAGCACTTGTGGAAAACAAGTAACTTGGAAGTGGGGATTAACAGGGACTAATGTCTTGTTTGAAGATCTCATTAGGAAGGAGTAAGAGCCATAGATAATCTACCTCTCTGTAGAGACACATGGCTGATGAGTTGATGACGAGAAGTTTATTTTCTACAGACAGTGAAGTGGATAGTGTTTATATTTGGGATTTCAGACACATTTGAGTGAAGAAATTCATTTCTGGAAAACTAAGGAAAAAATTTTAAAAAGAGGGAGAGAGAGAAAATTAAGTGAAAGTTTCACAGAAAATGTTCAATTTCTTTTCCAGTCTTCTCCCACATAGTTCCCAGAAAACTAGCAGCCAGTTTATAGCCTCCAAATGGGAATAACTGAACCAGTTCTTGGGGTTATCTGACCATCTGGAGCTAAAAGACTGAAAAATAAGGACATTAATGATTCCCAAAGAAACAGCCAATTCAGATGATGCTAGAGTGAACAGCTCTAATCAAATGTACAGGATTTCTGATTAACTCTTTATTCAAGCAAAAAACAAGACTTACTAGGCCTTTGAAACAAGCATTGGATATCCAGATTCCAAAACCAAATGAAGAAGTAACTCTTCTCAATTTTAGTTTCTTTAATTTATTACCATGAGTAGTTTCTTTATTAATATTTTCAAAAACATAATTAGAAAATTGTATCTGTGCAACAAAAACAGAAAGCTACCTAAAGGAATATGCATAGAATATATATGAGATCTTGATGATGGGAAAAAATTAATAATAACCGATCTTGTAGTACATAAAGTTAAGGAAATCACCTTATTTGAGGAGAAATAAACAGAAGAAAAGTGATGAAGAGCAGAAGGCAAATGATTCAGGAAGTACAATGTCTGAATAATAAGTAATCTAGAGAAAAGAGACAAAAGAAAATAAAGGGAGGATTTCATCAAAAATATAAATCAACATTTTTTCTAGAACTGAGAGACATGATTATCCAGAAAAAAAAAAAAAAGACACCAAAAAGCATTACTGAAAATTTGAAAATAAGAGTCATGAAAAGAAAATTCTAGAAGCTTCTAGATAAGGAGAGAAAAGATTTACATAAAAATTTATAAATAATAATGACTTGGGATTTCTCCCATAATAGCAACTGCAGCTGTCAGAATGGAGCAGAAAAAAGGTCTTCAAAATTCTGAGAATTTTTTTTCAAAATAGAACTGTATACTCTGACAGATTGTCAAGATACTTTCAGTTGTGCCAAAAAATAAATAAAAACAAAAATAATAATAATGAAATAAAATTTTCCTGTGATACACTCTGTTAGGAAACCACAGGAAAAACATGTTGTACCAGTATGAGGGAGAAAACCGAGGAAGACCACAGGTGATGTAGGAAATAGAGTCAGCAAAAGAATTTAAAAATGTCCTTATAATGATGTTTTAAGGAGTTTGCACAATGACATTTATTCACTAGATTTAGAGAGCTACTTTTTAGAATGGAAATGGCTAGAAGGGAAGTATTTTTAAAGTGAAATTCATAAAAGTTTAATTTTATTGAAGGTACTGAGAAAAAATTTGCTCAGTTGGTGAAGAATTTGGGATGGAGTTAATGATTTCCTCTTATACAGGAAAGGAAACCAACCACGGTAAATACGACACGTCTCATCTTTGAGAAGTGTCAACATGGTAAGAATAATTTAAATAATAAACATTGACTGATTTTTATGTTACGACTATGTCGGAAGGATGTGGGGCAGGGTTAGTCAGGATGGTAATGAAAGAGAGGTACATGGTTATTTTCTTCCACAGCAAGAACTTTTTTTTTTTTTTTTAAAGAACTAGCAATATAAGCTTTACTTAGAGATTTTTGCCTCCCATATATGGTGGTAATGACTCTCTTCCATGTGTTCAATCAGGCAGAAGCTCTGTCTTCTTCAACTTGATATCTAAGTCAAGTTTTCTTCAATTTGACATCTCAGTCAAGTTTATCACTATCCAAATCAGTCCAGGAGCACAAGAGGAGAACCCATGGGAAGTTCTGAAGGAACATGGCAAGTGGGAGAGAGTCACACCACTTCTGTCCCAACTGAATTGGTAGAACTCAGTCTCATGGCCATTCCTAATTGCCTCAGATGTTGTAAATGAAGCCTAGCTCCGTGTCACAGAAAAATAGTACACAAATTTTGGTGAACAGTTAGTATTTCTGTTGCAATTTATAAAACCATTATTTAAGTCCATGTACAGCCTGTTGTTTCAGTTGTGATTTTTTTTTTAAATGATAAGCAGACCAGAAAGAGTCATTAAAATTGATCAGTCATAGACTATATTTACCTGGCATTGTTTTTTTTTTTTTTTAAGATTTTATGTATTTATTTCACAAAGAGAGATAGCGAGAGAGGGAACACAAGCAGGGGGAGTGGGAGAGGGAGAAGTAGGATTCCCACTGAGCAGAGAGGCCGATGCAGGGCTCGATCCCAAGACCCCAGGATCATGACCTAAGCCAAAGACAGATGCTTAATGACTGAACCACCCAGGTGCCCCGCATTGTTTTGATTATAAAATTTCCTGGAAGTTACCAAGTACTTCTTCTCTAGAGTCACTTTGTTCTATGCTTCCTATAGGGGAAAGTCAATGGCCCTTTCTAAGAAAACAAACTAAATTAAACAGCATGATCCTAAAATAATGGCAGAGAAGGTAGAGTTGTCTCTATTTTACATAGGAAGCAACTGGATTCTTGAATAGTTGATAGACAAAAAGTTGGTCATTTACTAATTCATTTCTCTGATCACTGTTAAAGCATCTACCACAGGCCAGTCACCTGCTATGCACAACAGATACGGCAGCAAACAATCCAGACAACTTTCTGCGCAGACAAAACTTTAATCCTGGGGAGGCTGTCCAGTGGCACAATGAAGATCCTAACTCAGGTCTTCAGCCTGGAGTGCAAAAGATTTGCATGGAGCACTGGGTGTGGTGCAAAAACAATGAATACTGTTATGCTGAAAATAAATTTAAAAAATTAATTAAAAAAATATATATATATATGATTCCCAGCAGCTCGCACTGTGCTTCTCTGGCTCATATTTTTCATATCCTCTGTCCTCAGTTTCACTGAAATAAACTGTCTTCAGATATACAATAGGAGGGGGCTTCTCCTATTTACAGAGTCAACAAAAGATGCAAATTCTCTTTGGGAACATTTCTGTGAGTCAAAATCACACCCCTTTTTTTCCTTAGCAGCTTTTGACAGATGCTTCAGACCAGTGTGAAAAGAAAGACATGCATATTCTCTTTCTGGATCTCCATTGTTTTTCCCCAGTGATGACAGAGGCACTTGTGACAGGCACCTTTATTTCTGGCTGCCTCTAAGACTTGTGAGGCATGTTCTTCCATTCAAACAGACCTGGTACAGTCTGGTCTCCCACTTATAACTCCCGTTATGATGTCTGTAAGATATTTATCCAGCTGCCTGAAAATCAGCAGTTGTTTCTGTTTCCTTCATTTGGGAAAACATCACCCGCTGACATTCCTACTTGCACTTAAATGATGCGTGCTTAGTTGGTGTTAGGTTTAGTGAAAGAGAATCTTTGCAGAGATGGTAGGAGAATCTTTGCAGAGATTGACGAGAAAGTTGCACTGAATATGACAACGCTTACAGGGAACACAGAAATTCTAGAAGAGTTGTCCTCAAGGGATAATCATTTAGTTCGTTGCCCAAAGCAGGATAATTTGAGAATGAGAGGTGATGATGTTAACATCAGTGGTACTGAGACCACAAATATAAGTAGTATTCTGGACCAAAAGGAAATGCGAGCATTTAAGATTGATTTCACTTTCTTTATCCATTGATGAATGAATGGGTAAACAAATCTGGTGCATCTTTGGAATGTTATTAACATTATTGGAATCAGATCTGGAATGTTATTTAACTTTAAAAAAGGAAGAAAATTCTGGAGCGCCTGAGTGGCTCAGTGAGTTAAAGCCTCTGCCTTCGGCTCAGGTCATGATCCCAGGGTCCTGGGATCGAGCCCCACATCAGGTTCTCTGTTCAGCTGGAAGCCTGCTTCCTCCTCTCTCTCTGCCTGCTTCTCTGCCTACCTGTGATCTCTGTCAAATAAATAAATAAAATCTTAAAAAAAAAAAAAAAGAAGAAGAAAATTCTGACATGGACCACAACATGGGAGCATAATGCCAAGTGAAATACATCAGTAACAGCAGGATAAATGCTGTATGATTCCACTTATAAGAGATATCTGGAATGGTCAAATTCATGGAAACAGGGAGGAAAAAACGGTGGTTGCCAGGCAATGAGGGGAGGGGCAAATACGGACTTAATGTTCAGTAAGTAGAGTCTCAGTTTGAAAAGATGAAAAAGTTCTGGAGATAGCTAGTTATGAAGACTGCATAACATGAATGTACTTATGCCACTGAACCGTATACTTACAGATGGTTAAAACGATTCACTTTATGTTACATATATTTTACCACAATAAAAAAAAAAATGACTGACTTCACTTTATTTACTGGGAAATTGTGAATATAGGATCAGAGTACTCCAAGGGACTTTGGTCCCAGGCATAACATATTATGATCCTAATTAAGAGTCATCAAAGTTAGGGTGTGGTTGAATCACCCACCACTCCTCTCTGTTATCATCATTTGAGGAAAAATATGAGGATTCCAATGGAGATTTCCTCCTGGTAAAGCGGGTCAGAGAACTCAGACAGCCCTCCTACCTCCCTCCTCAGCCTAGACTTGAGTACAACCCAGATGTTAGTGACCATGGGAGGTAGAAAATCTGTAACTATGAGAGCAGCAATCTGCTGGCTCGCCCAAAGCAAACTTGCTTGATTTGCTTATTATAGGAAGCAAGGTGAACTCTCTCTTCCTGAGAGTAGGAGGCCCAAGAAGCCAAGAGGAAAAGGGATCCAGGAGACCAAGAGGAAGGAGACCCTACATGGTCTGGGTTTCAGCCAGTGGCCCAGTCTGCCTTTCTATTAATACCTCACAGATGCCAGGTTCGGCTCAAACTCAACAACCACCCTCGAGGCCCACACAGTCTATACCCAGTAAAGAGGAAAATATAAAGGGATGAAAAAGAGAAGTGAAAATAAAGATTCCCTTCCAACAAAAACCGCTTTAAACCTTTGCTTTCCTATAGCCTCTTAGATGCACAACAAACATTTTCCCCTCCCATTAACATCTGATGTTCGAAAGTATTGGATTTTCTTCCTCGCCTTGTGGCCCATCATTTTCTGTGCATGCCATTCTGTTTCCCATTTACTCCCGATGTGATGCTCAGAAAAAAGAACCATTTGGAGTACACATTATAAAGAGGGGGGGGCGGTCATGGTCCTTAGATGAAAGGTGAGTTGCTCTGGCACAATATCAATCCTGCAGTCTACTTACCCTAATTCTGCCTTGCACTGTGATGAGCTGATTCATGTGTCTATGGCCTGTCCCACCCTTCAGCCCCAACTTGAGAACAAGCTCCTGAAGGGCACAAACAATAAGAATCCTGCTTTCCATAAGAATCCATGCCACCACGCCTTAGGTGTTCCATAAATGTCACTGCTCCTGGAGTCTTTATTAAGTCTCAGGTCATGGCAAGGTCTCTGCCCCAAGGGAACCTATTATTTAATAACAATCTATGGATCCTGGAATGGCTGGTGTCAGGCCGGTGTCAGGATGCCTCCTCACAGGCCCTGTGGGGCCTCCGGGAGGAAAGACTTTCAAGAAGATTAGGAGATGAACGTGTTCTGAAAGACAGCACACAGTGAGGCTTGACTGCAAATTGGGCATTTTATTGCCTTTGTCTGATGGATAATCACAGATAAAGACTTTGATCTTTATTCCCATGGCAGCAATAAGAAAAAAAAGTATGAACTCCATGTACTATCTTTTATTTCTTTTTTCTGTAATTCCAGGAAAACAGAACCCATTAAAATGCTCAGAAGAATCTCTCTGTTGTGTTCTTAAGTGTCAAATCAAGTGTGGCTGCGTGTTACCTCCCTGCCCTCCCCCACTCCAGCCAATGCCACGGTAAGAAGGAGAGAGGGAAAGAATAGGAGAGTTTCTCCCTTACCAGAAAGACTAATTGATGGGGAAGAGGAAGAATGTTGAAGGGGAGGGAAAAGAGAATGGAGGATTAAATGCTGAGAGTATCAGGGAAAAGACAAGGGGGGAGAATTAAGCGGGAAGTTGTAGCATGGCGGCTGTAAGGCCACAATCAGATCGGGGCTTTCTCCTCGGACACAGAACTCTGAAGTCCTGGGTCCTGGAGTGGCAATGTCAGGAAGAGTCTTCCTCCCTCTGTCACTGAACCAAGTGAAACATTTCACAGATTTGAGAACTGAATCCAAACAGATCAAATCAATCAATCAATCAATCAATCAGCATGTAGGGAAGCAACAGCAGAGTTCCAGGAGCTTGACAGCCCAGCATGGAACTCCTTCCATCCCCCTGATGCATTGAGCTGAGTCTACTTGTTATTTAATCAATACGATTAGTGGTCATGTTCATTAAGAACAAAAGGGTAACTTTCAATGATAAGGTGAAGATTAATGTTAACTTTTATGTGCCTCACAAAGGAATCGGCCAGAGACAAGTGCTTCAAAGCTTGAGATAAAGTCTGGCACGCTGAGCAGATGGGTGTGGCCATGTAGGGCACTGTGGTGTGTGATCGCCCAGGGCCCACCCCCAGCGAGGGTGTGGGTTCTGGGCCACATGTATTCCAACCCATTTTGACAAAGAGATTCAAATGTAAGCATGTACCATTTTATCCAAGGAGGATGACACACAGAATCATTTACTTTTAACGGGAATTTGTGAAATATTTTACGTGTTTAACCTATTCAAAGTCTTGAATCTGTATCTTAATTTTCTCCTGTTTGAATATACAGGCACACAGGCATACCTCAGAGACATGGTGGACTTAGTTCTAGACTACTGCAGTAAAGCCAAGATCACAATAAAGAGAGTCGAATGAGCTTTTTGGCTTCTCAGAATTTATAAAAGTTACATTTAAATTATACTGTAGTCTATTACGTGTCCAACAGCATTGTGTCTAAAAACAGTGTTTATACCTTACTTTAAAAACACTTTACTGGTGGGGTGCTGGGGTGGCTCGGTTGGTTAAGCAGCTGCCTTTCAGTTCAGGTCATGACCCTGAGGTCCTGGGATCCAACCCTGCATTA
Source organism: Enhydra lutris kenyoni (assembly GCF_002288905.1). Lineage (NCBI taxonomy): Eukaryota > Metazoa > Chordata > Mammalia > Carnivora > Mustelidae > Enhydra > Enhydra lutris. Next base: position 57,474,508 of record NW_019154096.1, on the reverse strand, counting down.
GCAAGGAGTCTGCTTCTCCCTCTGCCTCTCCCCCTGGCTTCTGCGCTCTCTCTCTCTCTCTCTCTCTTGCTCACTATCTCTTTCAAATAAATAAATGAAATCTTAAAAAAAATACTGGTAAAAAAATGCTAAGCATCCTCTGAGCTCTCAGTGAGTCATAGTCACTGACCACAGATCTCACCTTGCTCACTTTACTGCTATACGATACTGCATTTTTTACAAACTGAAGTTTGTGGCAATTGTGCACACAGACACGTCTCTCAGCACCATTTTTCTACATGCCTTTGCTCACTTCCAGTCTCTGAGTCACATTTTGGTAATTCTCACAAATTTCAAACCTTTTTATCCTTATTATATTTTTTATGATGATCTGTGATGTTATTATTTTGATCGTTTGGGACACCACAAACTGCACCCATATAACATGGTGAACTTAATTGATAAGTGTTGCTTGTGCTTGGACTGCTTCAACAATCAGCTCTCCCATGTCTCTCTCCATTTCCTCAGGCCTCTCTGTGTCCTGAGACACAAGATAATTGAAATTAGGCCAATTAATAACCTTACAATGACCTCTAAGTGTTCACATGAAAAGAAGAGTCACACTTCTCTCACTTGAAATCCAAAGCTAGAAGTGATAAAGTTTAGTGAGAACGACATGTCAAAAACCAAGACAGGCTGGAAGTGAGGGCTCTTACACCAGGTAGGCAAGCTGTGCATGCAAAAGAAAAGTTCCTGAAGGAAATGACAAGTGTTAGCCCTGTGAACACAGGAATGATAAGAAAGTAAGACAGATTTATTGCTGACAGTGTGAGTGGTCTTGATAGAAGACCCACCAGCCACAACATTCCCTTAAACCAAAGCCTCAGCCAGAGCAAGGCCCTGACTCTTCAATTCTGGGAAGGCTGAGGGAGGTGAGGAAGCTGGAGAAGAAAAGCTTGAAGCTAGCAGAGGCGGGTTCCTGAGGCTTGAGGAGAGAAGCCGTTGCCACAGCATAAAAGTGCAAGGGGAAGGGGCAGGGGCTGCTGTAGAAGCCACAGCAAGGCATCCAGAAGATCCAACTAAGATCATTCTCGAAGGTGGCTGCACTCAACAGCCCATTTTCCATGCGGACGAAACAGTCTTCTATTAGAGAAGATGCCGTCTAGGACTTTTTTTAGTTAGATTGGAAAAGCCAGTGCCTGGCCTCAAAAAACAGGCTGACTCTCTTGTTAGATGTGATTACAGCTGGCAACATTAAATTAAAGCCAGCGCTCTCTGACCATTCTGAAAATCTCAGCACCCTTATGAATATGCTAAATCTACTTTGCCCGTGATCTACAAAAGGAACCACAAGGCCTGGATGATACCACATCTGTTTACAACATGGTTTACTGAATATTTTAAGCCCACTCTTAAGACCTGATTGGAAGAAAGAGTCCTTCCAAATTCTGATTGCTCCCTGACCACGCACCTGGTGGCCCAAGAGCTCTGGTGGGGATGGACAACGAGATGAATGTTGTTTTCATGGCTGCTAACAGAATATCCATTCTGCAGCTCATGCATCAAGGAGTCATTTTGAATTTCAAGTCTTATTATTTAAGAAATACATTTCAGGGGCGCCTGGGTGGCTCAGTGGGTTAAAGCCTCTGTCTTCGGCTCAGGTCATGACCCCAGGGTCCTGGGATCGAGCCCCGAATGGGGCTCTCTGCTCAGCAGGGAGCCTGCTTCCTCCTGTCTCTATCTGCCTGCCTCTCTGACTACTTGTGATCTCGGTCTGTCAAATAAATAAATAAAAATCTTAAAAAAAAAAAAAGAAAAAGAAATACATTTCATAATAGCTATAACTGCCAAAGATAGCGATCCCTCTGACAGATCTGCATAAAGCAAACTGAAAGCCTCCTGGAAAGGATTCAACAGTCTAGATGCCATTAAGAACACTGGCGATTCATGAGGTGAGGTCACAATATTGAGAAGAAGAAACTGATTGCAACCCTCATGGATGACCTTAAAGGGTTCAAGCCTTCAGTGGAGGATGAAACTGCCGATGGGGTAGAAAGAGCAAGAAAACAAGAATTTGAAGTGGAGCCTGAAGACGGGACTGAATTTCTGCATCCTCCTGATAAAACTTTAATGGCTGAGGCGCTGCTTCTTAGGGATGAGCAAAGAAAGTGTTTTCTTGTGATGGAAACTATTCTTGGTGAAGATGTTGAAAGACTGTTGACATGACAACAAAGGATTTAGCGTATTACATAAACTTAGTGGATAAAGCAACGGCAGGGTTCGAGAGGATTGACTCCAATTTGGGGAGAAGTTCTCCTGTGGGTAAAATGCTATCAGAGAGCATTGCATGTTACAGAGAAATCATCCATGAAGGAAGTCAATCGATGCAGCAAACTTCATTGTTGTCTTACTTTAAGAAATTGCCACAGCCCCCTCAGTGCTCAGCAAATGCCACCCTGATCAGTCAGCAGTTGTCAACATCCAGACAATAACCTTCACCAGCAAAAAGAAAAAAAAAATTATGACTTGCTGGAAAGTGGGATGATGGTCCGCATTTTTTTTAGGAATAAAGTATTTTTAATTAAGGTATATATATGTTGGTTTTTTCGATGTAATGCTATGGCATACTTAATAGGCTTCTCGTATTGTATAAACATAAGTTTTATATCCACCGGGAAACCAAAAAATTCCTTCAACTTGCTTTATTGCGATGGTCTGGAACTGAAATGGCATATCTCAAAGGTGTGCCTGTAACCTTAACATTGTAACTAGCCTAAACTTCAGTTGACTTTTGAAAAGCCGTGTGTGTGTGTGTGCGTGTGTGTGTGTTAATGTTAGGCAGAGTGGGAAGGTCTTAAGGTGAAAAGAATCCTAGGTTGAAGATTAAATTGCGTGGAATGTTAAGAATTGCCAGTTTCATGCACCAGCCCTTTACGTATTTATTTTTGGATGGCAGCATAAGTCCCAGAGCAATTAATTATGTGCCTAGTCACTGGAACCACATATTTACCAGGTACAATTTATAGAAGTAGTTAAAACTTCTGGAAAGAAAATAAACCTCTAAGTCTGTCTCAGAATCAGGTACATCAAGAGAGGATTTTTTGAATGACACGTGTGAAAGAGCGACCCCTAGTGGTAAGAAGCCAACTCTACAGGATTTAATTAAGATCCAGCTGTGACTGGGTTGGGTGGAAATGCATTCAGTTATAAAACAACATGAAGCTTCCTGGAAGAGAGCATGCAGCTGCCTGGATTTCTCTCTTATCACCTAGCAATCCCACTGGAGTAACTCCAAAGGCACCAGTCCCCATAGAAGCCTAGACTTAGACCACGAGCTTGTAGGGAACTTTCTCCTGTACTCACCCAACTTTTGCCTGAAAGGTTCCTGTCACAAGAACACTGTGGTCAGCATTTATCTCCCCACCCTTGTGCTGCATGAAAATAAGCTCTCTGTTTCTTGAGGTTGGGGGGCTTCCCCCGTGTACCTGATTTGGAAAAAGGGGTAGGAAGCAGAAAACATTACTTCTTAATATAGACATGGGATGAGGGAGATCCTTCCTCTTCCAGCTCCTTCACAGCTAGGAGGTAAGCACATGAACTAAGGGTTGGATAATTGCATACTCCTGCTCAGGAATGTGGATCTGGGATGAGGGCGGCAGAGATTTACAGTGGCAGTGGGAACACGCAGAGTTCATGTCTAGCAGATGTGGCTGTCTCTGATGCATCTAGTGTATTGTGTCCTGGCCATATTATTTCATCCTCAAATTTGTACTCCCTCATCTCCACTGCTTTCCAAACCTCCTCCCCCAAACTCTCAACATCCTAGACTATGCCAGTAATCCTTCTGCTTAGACAATCAAAGTCAGTTTCTCTTACTTGCAACCAAAAATCTTAATGTCCCCGGTCTACTTCATCACTGGGATGATGAACAACTTAATGTTATATATTCCCATCAGACCTGGTGCTACCTTCTTCTGCAATTTGCTATCCTTTTGGTAAAAAGTGAAATTCTTCTTAAAGTGTTCACATCATCTCTTTGAAGGCTTAGTGTCTCCATATTCATACTTCTATAAGGATAGAAAACCATATATATAAAGTTGAATAACGGAAGACAATTGCCTAGATATTTTTTCATGAATATGAGGTGGTGGTGCTGTTACTGTTGAGGCAAAGATGTTTTTCATAATATCTCATCCACACTTGTTGACCTTGTGGTGCCTCCTACCATCATGGGAGTAGACAATCTGTGGCCTTAGTCAAGCTCAAAGGTATAAGATGTCTTTTTATTCCTTCCTCGAAGGCATCTTCTCTGATATTCCAGTTATCTAACCGGCCACTTTACCCATCTCCTACCCACCCTTCATCACCATGCATTCCATATCTTGCAGCCAAGGGAATTAAAAGGAAAGATAGAAAAGGGAAATTTGTCTATTTTTCTTCTTATATATGCCTCCAGGATCCCTGACTTTCCTGTCTGAACTAAAACTTTTAAACTTTCTAGATTCATCAGGACACATATACGATCTTCAAGAAAGTTTCCCCAGCTCAGTCAGCCGTAGTCCCCTCAAAGCACCTCCACATGAAAACAAGACTGCATCAAAGTTACATAAATCTTCCATAGTAAGAGAATACAAGTGAATCATTGGATTATAATTAGATTTCAAATACCAAAAAGGTCCAAAACTCATACTGGAAATATAGGAAATTACAGGATTTCATATAAATCCGTCTGGAAATACAAGACGGATTTCAAGCCAGGAGAAAAGCAGGATCTGACCAGCTAACACTCCTTAGTCCTACAGGATGGAGAATCAGTATGGCTCATTCTAACTCAGTCTGACTCTCTCTCTCTTTCTCTATTTCTTTAAGATTTTATTTAGTTATTTGAGAGAGAGAGAGAATGAGCATGAGCAGGAGGAAGGAGCAGAGGGAGAGGGAGAATCACACTCTCTGCTGAGCAGGGAGCCCCCTGATGTGGGACTCGATCCCAGGACCCCAAGATCATGACCTGAGCCAAAGGCAGATGCTTTACCAACTAAGCCACCCAGACACCCCTGACTCTCTTTCTTTTAAGCCTTGTTAAAATTCTATAAAATTTCCATCCAGAGAGAAATATCTTAAATTCTCATTATACAGTGAGAATTTGCATTCTAAAAATCAATAATATCCAGAGTTGTCAGAGAAAAACTCCATGTAGATGTAGAGGAGTATCTTTACTACCTCAAGAGAAAGAACTTGGGCAACGGAAGCTTTTGGTGTTTTACTGCAAGGAGAAGTTAACAGAACCCCGGTGTAAGCTGAACTCATCTGCCTGCATCTTCAGATTACTGGTGCTTCCTTGTATTTCTGTGTTTGATTCCATCAACAGGAAACAAACAGCCTCCAACCATCTCCCTTTGAACAGGCAGTGCTTTAATTGCTTTAAATGCAGTCTTTACGGCTGATAACAGCGCATCTGCTCAAAACCTACCACACATCGAAACAAAGCTTTCAGAAGCAGTCCACTGTCCTATTGGACAAATATGACCAACCTTTTTGTAGCTGGGCGTTACCACTGCGCATTCATCAGAACACAAAATATTAAGTCACACTGAATCACTGCAGAAATTAGAATCAGATTGAGCTGTGTGGGGGAAAAAAGTTACCCAAAAACTCAAGTGGCCTAACAACATACTGGAAATTCTGATAGCAAGATATTTGCAGGGAATCACATTATCTATAGAAAGCAAGAGAGAGTAAAAGAAATGATCCCACAGCGGCTAGACTGTATCTCTCTCCTGCAGTGCTTCAAGTGCACACATAAACACACACCCTCCAACAATACATACCCTCAGGGGGAATAATCATGACTCTGAACATGCACCTGTGTGCACACACAATACACACAATTTAACCCTATGTTGGGTAATGGCTTGACATGTTCTCTTTTTTTTTGCCTTAGTATATTCTACATAGTTTTCTCCCTTTTGTTATTATCGAGGAACAATGGAAGTGTGGAAATTTGCACATCACAAAATGCATTGATTTGTGCTGTAGAACTGGCTCAGGTTTGAGAAGGTTTACACCGAGGCAGTCACCACCCACAAGGCACGGCTGAAATATCAAAGCTTACTTTGGGCACATTTTTAGTCAGGTTTCTCTCCTACTGAGGCAACTACTGCTCTGATCTCTTTCACCTTAGATTAGTTGTGTCTGTCCATAAACTATAGATAAACAGAAGCATATAGTATGTGCTCTTTTGTGTTATTGGATGCATTCCACTAAATTCGCTTTACAGCTCACTAAAGGGTTGCAACCTTGAGTTTAAAAAAAAAAAAAAAACAAAACCCTGCTGTAATGCACACCATAAACTAGTGCGCATCTGATTGCTTGGTGTGTTTTTTTAAAAAAGCAAATACTCAGGCCTCTCCCACAGAGTTTCTGATTAAAATGTAGATTACTGGGACGTACTCCAGGCCAACAAAAAGCATACATCCTAGTGCAGTTCTGATGCAGGGTTGTTCAAGGACTACATTCTAATATGTTCTACAGCCCGGTTTTTCAATCACGACGCTTTCACAATGCCACCACCTCTATCCCATCTAAGAAAATACAATGACTCCTCATTTACTGCCTACTGAATCAAACCAAAGTACCTTCACCTGCCACAGGAAGCCCTCCATCAAAGGGTCTTGCTTTCCTGGCTGATACACCTTCTTATTACATAGCCACAAGAACCTCCTTGGTCATCAGTCTCCTCAGTGATCGCCACTGCCCATTCATCCCCACAGTGCAAAATCTAATGCTGAGTTTTTCCTGCATTTGAGAACCTACCAATGCTCTTTAAATTGAATAACAGTCTCAGATTTGTATTTCCTGGAAACTGTGTTGGTGGTGGGTAGGTCTGTAGTAGCCAAGTATGGAAGGCATCAGGGCTTTCATTAGACAATTGATTGGCTTGTGTTAATTCTCCTCCACAAAACTGGGCTCTGTGTGATTTCTCTGTTAGAGAGGGCATCCTTTGGCTCTACCACTTTGTTAGAACAATGGTACCACGTGGTCTCCTGGGTATACTTAGAAACAGATTGGTCTCATTTTTCCTTGTGCTTTCTTACCCTGCAAATAGAAGAAGAAAAGCCCCTTGAGTTATAGCTAAAAAAAAAAAAAAAAACAAAAAAAAAACTGTACAAATCTATCACTAAAGGCAGGAAAGAAGGGGCAGATTAATAAAGAGAGGAGGCTGGGGAAGCTAAAGGCAAATTTCAATTTATAGTCCTTTCATTCTAGTGTTTACTCTGACCCATATGAAACACAGTACAAATGCATGTGGATGCCAGAGTTCAAAACACTCTCTCATTTATATTCACTCATTCATTCATTCATTCATTCATTCATTCTTATTTTATTCACCCAACACGCATTTTTGAGATTTTACGATCTCTCAGCCCTTGTCTAAGTACTGAGACCACAGCCTTGTGTAAAAGCGTTTCTTACTTTCTAAACAAAGGAACTTATATCCTAGGGGGAACACACAGACAGTAAACCTGTAAATATCCAGAGCAATAGATCATTAAGTGAGGTGAGGACGAAAAAAACAGTGCACGGTTTACAAATGGTATTAATAGACATTCTCCTCAATAAGGTAGCATTTTAGGGGCACCTGGGTGGCTCAGTGGGTTAAGGCTTCTGCCTTCGGCTCGGGTCATGATCCCAGGATCTGGGGATGGAGCCCCACGTCGGATTCTCTGCTCAGCAGGGAGCCTGCTTCCTCCTCTCTCTCTCTGCCTGCCTCTCTGCCTACTTGTGATCTCTGTCAAATAAATAAATAAAATGTTAAAAAAAATAAGGTAGCATTTTAACAGACTTGAAAGGGGTAAGAGTAAGCTATCCAGCTACCTTGAGAAGAGAAGATCAGGCTGAAAAAACAAAGAGGAATTGCAAAAGTCTTAAGGTGGAAGCCTTGTTAGTGTTTGATGAACATCAAGGATGCTGTTGTGAGTAGGCTCAGAACAACACTGTGGCACTAGAACACAAGCGGCCTTGTAGGCCCTCATGAGAACATCGCCACTTACTCTGAGTCCAGTAAGAATAAAAAGGAGGGTTTTGAGGTGAGGCGCACATTGTGCATTTTGTATTTTCATAGATTAGCTCCTGCTAGTATGTTGAGAATAGACTAAAGGGCAATTAAGGACAAATCAAAGGAGGCGATGATTATAAAACAAGTATACAATGATGATAACTTGCATAGAATTAAAAGGGCTAAAAAAATAAGAAATATGAATATAGCTAAGAGGTTTTTTTTTTTTTTTTTAAGATTTTATTTATTTATTTGACAGAGAGAGAAATCACAAGTAGGCAGAGAGATGGGGAAGCAGGCTCCCCGCCAAGCAGAGCGCCCGATGTGGGGCTCGATTCCAGGACCCTGGGATCATGACCTGAGCTGAAGGCAGAGGCTTTAACCCACTGAGCCACCCAGGTGCCTCAAGAAATATGAATATATTGTGAAAGTGGTAATGACAAGATTTGTGGAAGTGTGAGGCACAAATACAGTCTAAGATGATTCCAAGGCTTTTGGCCTAAGGAGCATAATGAAAGATGGGGTCACCATTTCCTAACACTGCTGTAGGAGCAGGTGGTGGAAGGTCTAGAAAGTAATTTTTGAACATGTTAAGTTTGAGGTGCTTTTCAGACAACCAAGTGGTGATAGCCATAAGGCCATCCAGTGTACATAAAAGTGGGGAGTTCATGTGATATGTTCAGTTCAGAGATATGACTTTGTTTTATTTCCCTAAGCAGACGTGAAACTCTTCTGGGATGGTGGTGTGTCTCCAAGGCTACTGAGGCTTTATAGATCCTCGCACTGTAAATGGCATAACATGGGTAATTCCATTATTTATGACTTTGGCAAGTTTTTATTTTCTGACTAAAAAAACTATGGCGGATGGGAAGGCTTACTGGACCCTATTCCCTTAGAGAATGCTATAAAATGACTATTCCTTAATTATGGAGAAAATAAATCTAGGAAAAGGACAATCAATCTACATAAAGGATAGCATGAGTGATCACCCTTCTTCATCTCTAAGAGTCTGTATCAAAGATGAAGGAGACTCTAGGTGAGAGTTCCCTTTGTTTTAGACAGAAATAGCAATGAAGTATTATTCTAAGTATTATTAAACTTAGTCTTAAAATATGATGGCTGGACTTCTTAATTCCCTCATAGGGAAACAGGTCCAAAGGTTTCAGAGATGTTGTTGACTGTCACTGATAGTAAATCACACTGGAGTCTATGTGCTCGGTTCTCAGTGCAACATTTTTTTCCCTCATAATGTCAAAGAGATGTACCAGAAACTAAAGATTTTCTCCTTCTGCCCCATTTAGGTAAGCCAGACTGCTTAACTCTCTCCTTCTCAGGCTTGGGCTTGAAGGACTGGTCAGACTCTTAACTATAGAGAACATATTGGTGGTTACCAGAGGGGAGGTGATGAGTGGAGGGATGGGTGAAATGGGGATTGAGGAAGGCACTTGTCACAATGATCACTGGCTGGTGTATGAAATTGTTGAATCACTATATTGTACACCTAAAACTAATATAACACTATATGTTAACTATACTAGAATTAAAATAAAAACTTAATTTAAAAAAGATAATACATTCCTAAACTCTCAATTTATTTAATTTCTAAGTTACTATTTTAATTATTTCTAAATTATTATCTTAATAATAATGTATTTATTTATCTATTTATTTCTAAACTCTATTTCTAGGCACATTGACTCTCAACAATGACCTCTAAAGCAGTTATTCCTGATAGATGGTCTTTTAAGATCCTTTGCATTATAGATGTGATAGACCCTACAATAATATAAATATTAATTGGAAAAATAAGAGCTTGAGCTTTTTTTTTTCCATTGTGAATAAATAATTTACTCATAGGACTAAAGGAGAACCAGACACAACCTCATTGGTGTCTCAAAAGAAAGTCAGAACAAGTCGTTCTGACTTCTTTTGAACTTATTTTGAACTTGATCAGAAACATATTTTAAAAAAACATCTAATTCAAGTCACTGTGCTAAAACAGGGAATGTAGAACAATGACTTTCCATATATTCCAGGGTCTAAAAGCACTGGTTTTGGAAGAAGAAGACTTGAGGTTGAGTCTGTCTGCCACCTACTCATTCCATGATCCTGCACAATGTAGTTTACTTCTCTGAGCCAAGCTTCATAGTCTGTGAAATAAAGATAATGACGTTGGGCTCTGGTTTCTGGTCTAGCATGTAAGAAGCCTAAAAGCCTTCATTTCATTCTAACAACAAGTAAAAGGCTGAACAAATTGAAAAAAAATCAATAACTCTCCTTAGATTTGCAAAGAGGAGAGGTCACTGGGCAAACCACCGACCCCAAAACTGGAAAGACACACAGACAGATAGAGAGATTTACAATTTATCAAAGCAGAAACCTCTTGGGGACTCAGTAGGGGGAAACCTGAAATGTAATTTGTTAATTACATTAACAAATTGCTGAAGGCTTAGCGTGAATAAAGCTGAGAGATAAAAATTTCAAGGGACCCTTTCTTGGTGGGGGGGGTCTTGCAATTTGGAAAGTTTTAACTCCAGACACAAGGTTTTCATGTTCAATAACAAAGAAAAATCACCTCATGTTTCCAGAAGGAAGAGGGGAAAGGAACAATTTTGAAATATACAACATTCTGTTCTTAACAAGGCCTGTTCCCAGCAAAAACTGTTTAACCAGAGCCTAACCTACTGGAGTTTATCAGAGCCTAAACTACTTGAAGAAAGGAAACACCTAACTCCAGCTCCCTTCAGCCATCCTGTTCCACCTAAGGGTCGATGGTGGGGTAGGGGAAGAGGCAGTGAGAAGCAGAGATGAAGTTCATAGCCCAGGAGCACAGACTTACCAAAAGACATACCGCATCAAAGGACAAAAGGAATCTTCCTCTCCCTCTACACAGTATCATTGCATTACTAAAGTCCTATTTACTTCAGTTCCTTTTACCCAGTACTTCTTGTCCACCTTTCAAAAAAAAAAAAAAAAAATACAAGGCATGCTAAAAGATTTAAAACAAAAAGAAAAACACAGCTTGAAGACATTGGACAAGCATCAGAGCCAGAGTGAGATAGCAGGAATGTTGGAATAATCAGACCAGGATTTTTTTTTTTTAAACGATGATTAATATGCTAAGGGATTTAATGGAATAAGTGGAAGATGTGAAAGAACAGATGGATAATGTGAACAGAGAGATGAAGTCTAAGAAATAATCAAAAAGAAATGCTAAAGAACAGATGGATAATGTGAACAGAAAGATGAAGTCTAAGAAGTAATCAAAAAGAAATGCTGGAGATCAAAAACACTAATAGAAATGAAGAATGCCTTTGATGGGCTCATTAGTGGCTGGACATGGCTTTTCTCAAAAAAAGAAAATAAAACAAAAAACAGTTCTTTGAGAAGATCTATAAAATCAATAAGCCTCTAGGTAAGCTGTGAAAAAGAGAAAAAACCACAATATACTAATATCAGAAATGAAAGAAGGAATCACTACAGATCCCATGGACATTAAAAGGATAATAAAGGGACAAACCATAAGTGACTCTTAATCTCACAAAACAAACAGGGTTGCTGGGGGGAGGGGGATTGGGAGAAGGGAGGTGGGGTTATGGACATTGGGGAGGGTATGTGCTATGGTGAGGGCTGTGAAGTGTGTAAACCTGGCCATTCACAGACCTGTACCCCTGGGGATAAAAATATATGTTTATAAAAAATAAAAAAATTAAATTAAAAAAAGGATAATAAAGGGATATTATGAAAAACTCTATGCTTAAAAAACTGATAACCTAGATAAAATGTGCCAATTCTTTGAAAGACACATCTTTAAGCACTCATACACAAAAACAGCCAATCTGAATAAATCTATACCTATTAAAGTAATTGAATAAATAACAATCTTCCAAAACAGCAAGCACCAGGCTTAGATGTGTTCAACTAGCGAGTTCTATGAAACATTTAAGGAAAAAATTATGTAAAATCTCTACAACCTCTTTCAGAAGATAAAACCAGAGGGAATGCTTCCTATCTCCTTCTATGAGGCCAACATCACCCTAACCAAAACCGGACAAAGACATTATAAGAAAGAAAACTACAGATAAATATTTCACACGAACATAAATACAAAAATTCTCATCATAATATTAGCAAATTAAATCCAACAGTGTATAAAAAATTATGCACAATGACCAAATGCAATGTATCCCAAATATACAAAGCTGGTTCACCATTCCAAAATGAATATAATCCATCATATCAAAAAGCTAAAAAAGAAAAATGACATTGCCATTTAAATAGCTACAGAAAGAGCATTTGACAGAATCCAACACCTATTCATGATTAAAAAAAAAACTCTCAGCAAATTAGGGATAGAAAGAAACTTCCTCAGCTTAGTAAAGAATACTTACAAACCTACAGGTAATATCACACTTAATGGTAAGAAACTAGTAGCTTTCTGGCTAAGACTGGGAGCAAAGCAAGGATATTCCTTTTCATTCAACATTGTACTTGAAATCCTAGCTAATACAATAAGACAAGAAAACAAAATAAAAGGTATTCCAGTTAGGAAGAAAGAAAAGTGGTTTTGTTTGCAAATGATATAATCATCTATGTGGAAAATCTGAAAGAATTGAAAAAATAAAAACTCTTAGAACTGGTAAGTGATTAATAGCAAGTGTTCAAACTACAATGTTAATATACAAAAGTCATTCCTTTCCTACTTACTGTCAATGAAGAAGTGTTATTTCAAATCTAAAACACAATACCATTTTTATCAGCACTCTCCAAATAAAATGCCTTGGTATAAACCTAGCAAAATACGTATAAGATCTACATGAAGAATACTATAAAACTCTGAGGAAAGATATCAAAGAAGAACTAAATAAATGGAGGGACATTTCATGGTCATGGATAGAAAGATTAAATATTGTCAAGATATCAATTCTTCAAAATTTGTTCTATAGATTCAATGCAATCCCCATCAAAATCCAAGTAAGTTATTTTGTGGATACTGACAAAGTGTTTCTTAAGTTTATTTGGAAAAGAAAAAGAAACAGAATAGCCAGTTCAATATTGGATGAGAACAGAGTTAAAAAACTAACACTACCCAACTTCAGGACTTAGTATAAAACTACAATAATGAAGATAGTGTGGTACTAGTCAAAGAATAGATACTTAGATCAATGAAACAGAAGAAGGAACCGGAAAGCGACCCACCTAAATATAATCAACTGATCTATGACAAAGCAGCAGTCAATACAGTGAAGCAAAGATAGTCTTTTCAACAAATGGTGCTGGAACTCTGGACATTCACATGCAGAAAATTGAACCTATATACAGACTTTAGACCCTTAACAAAAATGTACTCAAAATGGATCATAGACCTAAAACTAAAATGCGAAATTATAAAACTCTTGGAAGATAAAAGAGGAGAAAATCTTGATGACCTTGGAGATAGTGATAAATGACCTTGGATTTGGTGATGACCTTTTAGATACAATACCAAAGTCAAAATCCATGAAGGAAATAATTGATAAGCTACACTTCACTGAAATTTTAAAATTCTGCTCTGCAAAGGACAATGTCAAGAGAATGAGAAGCCACAGACAGAGAAAATACTTGCAAAAGACACATCTGATAAGGGACTGTTATCCAGAATATATAAGGAGTTCTTAAAACAATAAGAAAACAAAACAACCTAGTTAAAAAATGGGCCAAAGATCTTAACAGACACTTTACTAAAGAAGATATAAAGAATATAAATTTGCAAGCAAGTATTTGAAAAGCTGTTCAACCTCATATATAATTAGGGAATTGAAACTTTAAACAATGAGGCACAGCCATATCTTAGAATAGCCAAAGTCTTAAACACTGACAATATTAAATGCTGGTGAAGATGTGGAACTCTCATTCGTTATGGATAAGGATACAAAATGGTACAACCACTTTGGAAGACAGTTTGACAGTTTCTTACAAGACTGAGCATACTTTACACAATCCAGCAATCACACTGTAATTACCCAAATGAACTGAAAATGTAAGTCCACACAAAAACCTGCATAAGCATGCTTATAATATCTTTATTTATAATTGCCAAAATTTGAAAGCAATCAAAATATCCTTCAGTTGGGACGCCTGGGTGGCTCAGTTGGTTAAGCAGCTGCCTTCGGCTCAGGTCATGATCCCAGCGTCCTGGGATCAAGTCCCGCATTGGGCTCCTTGCTCGGCAGAGAGCCTGCTTCTCCCTCTGCCTCTGCCTGCCACTCTGTCTGCCTGTGCTTGCTCTCTCTCTCTCTCTCTGACAAATAAATAAACAAAATCTTTTAAAAAAAAAAAGAAGCTGCTATAGTTGATTTCAGAGAGGTTGCTGCCTGTTTTTCTCTCCAGGGTTTAAAAAAAATATATATATATCCTTCAGTACATTAATGAATAAATGGTACAGTAGAATATTATTCTACAGTCAAATATTATTTAATGCCAAAATTAATGAGCTGTCAACTCATGAAGAAACATGGAGGAAACTTAAATGCATTATTACTAAGTGAAAGAAGCCAATTTAGATTGGCTTCCAACTAGATTCCAACTAGAGGACATTCTGGAAAGGGCAAAACTATGGCAATAGTATGAAGATTAATGGTTGTCAGTGGTTAGGCAGGAGGGAGGGATAAAAAGACAGTAAACAGAGCATTCTTAGGGCAGTGAAACCATTCTGAATAATAGTACAATAGTAGGTACATCAAAATCCAAAGAATGCACAATACCAAGATTGAACCCTATGCAAACCATGAACTTTGGTGATAATTGGTTCTAGACTTTCTGCTCTAGAATCCCTACTACACTAGAAGATCTCATCTTCAATTAATGATTTAATATTTAACACCCTAACCAGATTTCAGATTCCATGAAGACCAGAATCCTGTTTTGCTCATAGCTGAACACCCATCACTTTGAATAGTATGGGCAAAATAAACATCTGTTAACTAAAAGTCCACGGAAAGTATCAGACAGTTAAAATAAATAATAGCACAATCAGATGGTATTTTAAGGAGAATTTAATGAAAGAACCAGTAGAAGTGTGGGCAGCTTTAAAGGAGCCATCAGATGATGTTAAGGCACCTAGCAATTAGCAGCAGTGAGAAACCAGGGCTATATCTAGACCTGGAAAAGCAAGAAGGAGGAAAATACAATCAAAGCCTAATGATAGGTAAAGCAGTGAAAGAGTTGCCACCTGCAAAGGAATGAAGTTATAGAGGGCAGAGGCCAATATAAGAAACGCACACCAATGTAGAGAGGAAATAAATGGGCAAGAAAACCCCTCTTCTCTGCTCCTGAATTAGGCTCCTTCTTGTGACTTACTAGGTGTATCCAATGGTAAACCAGAAGGCAAGAAAGAGTAGCAGAGTTCATAGAAGTCAGTCTCTCAGGGTACCAAAGCAGAAAGAGAACAAATATTTGTGAATTGGGGAAGAAGTGGTTGGCAATGGAGAATAATCAACATAATGATATTATTAAAGAAGGGACATTTGATATCTTAATATTGGATTATGAGAATAAAATGCAAATACATGGAAAGACTTGATAAGAGAGGTATAGAAAGTTGCCATCTGTTCACCCTTCCAGCAACTCCAAAAAAGAAGATCCTGGTTAACCTGAAAGACTCAGCAGACTGTCCAGAATATACAGAATTAATAACATTTTGCTGTAAAGAACTGTCATTCTAAATTCTAAAAGAGTTCAGAAGCCGTTTGTCCTTTGGCATCCCCTTTAATCTTAAATATACTCAGCAAGAAAATGATACGGCTCAAACTTCCTTCTCCCTCCCCAGCAGCCCAGCCCAACCACCGCTCTGTTCAACCAATTAGCAATTTGCAGGGGGAAATGTGAACAAATTAATGCTGATGATTGCAGGCCACTAATTGGCTACCGGGCTGTCAGAGCAGCTTTGCAGTTGCTAAATCAAACTGATAGCTAAAGGCCATGAGCTATTCAGCTGTCTGCTCTTCTCATCCGGGGGGCTTCAAGGCCCGGGAAGAGGAGTGGCTTACCATGGCATTTCAGTCAGTCTGTCATGACCAGCCCATCATCCCCGTGGCTGTGCATGGTCAGTGTATTTACCCATAACTGTGGGACTGCCTACAAGATTGTGGCCCTGGAAAGGCACGAGGCTGCCACTCCTGGGGAGATGTTCTCATTGTGTCTGACAGGCAGCAAGGCATGTGAGGTGGACTTGTGAGGCTGTTAATACTTCTGGAGACGCAGTGTGACCTTTTGGAGGCCATACCCTCGGAGGCCCCAGCGAAAGTGGAATGCGTCACTGAAGAAGGGGAATCAGTCAGGCGTGGCGCTCAGGCCCCTCCAAGGCAGGATGCCTGGGGCTGAGCCCAGTCAACACATCCCAAGTCCTTGCTGGTCCCATGATACCTTTTCCCATGTGGTAAAGGAGAGGATTCATTAATGAGCATTGCTGGACAGAGAATATGTGCTATACTACATTGAAATAAGGAGTCCAATTTTTATCAAATGTATACAAACTTGGGGCGCCTGGGTGGCTCATTGGGTTAAGGCCTCTGCCTTTGGCTCGGGTCATGATCTCGGGTCTTGGGATCGAGCCCCACGTCGGGCTCTCTACTCGGCAGGGAGCCTGCTTCCCTTCCTCTCTCTCTGCCTGCCTCTCTGCCTGCTGGTGATCTCTCTCTGTCATATAAATAAATAAAAATCTTTAAAAAAAAGTTTAAAAAAATGTATACAAACTCACAAGAGATTAAACATCAAAACGTGTGCTGTTCCTTTCCAAATAGTCCTCTTATTCCAAAGATGCTGTAACTTCTCCAATTATGTGTGGGTATCTTTTTGGAGAATCATCAGAAAAACAAGTCTTTGCAGCTCTTAAAAACAACAACAACAACAACAAACAGCCAATCAAACAAACAAAACACCTCTTAATGATTTTTAATAGTATTTCTTAACCAGGGACTTTTTTGTCCCAGCCCTTATCCACCCTGGGACCTTTGGCAATGAATGGAGACATTTCTGGTTGTTACAACTGGGAGTGGGGAGGGGAAAGATCTTACTGACATCTAAGGACTAGAGACCTAAGGGACGCTACTAAACATCCTGCAATGCACAGGACAACCCCTAGAACAAAAAATTATCCAATCCAAGATGTGAATAATGCCAAGATTGAGAAACCCTGATTTACAATGATTTCCTTCAAGGAGAAATCTAGTTGATTTTGTGCAACTATCCAAAGGTGAGTCAGAAGTAAGTCTGGTGATTGAGGGAGGTCCATCAAGCTGGAAAATGTCATTTGTGAACTAAAATAATGGGTAATTATAGAATAATGAGACTGATTTTCTTACATGATAATTTCTAACATGGAGTCTCCCCCCCCCAAAAAAAAAGGTTTCGAGCAATATTTCCATTCATTTGTTAATCCATCCATTCATCAAATATTTATTAAGCATTTAATACGTACTAGGAACCAATTAGCAAAACAAAATTCCTATGTGGAAAGTGCTCATAGTCTAGAAGCATACTGGGTAATATACCAGGGCTGTCTGATAAAGTAAGCTCTTTTAACTCCCTCATTATGCTGTCTTCCAAAAGGTTGTTTCTTATGAAGGTTATATAAATTAAGAAACACAAAATATTCCAACAGTTACCTGGTATATGGTAAACACTCAATATTTGCTAAATACAAATTATTAATGTAAAAATGCAAAAACCCTAGATGGTTTCCCAAATGGATTCCTTTAAGGAATAAATATTCTTTAGAGGTATACTTTCAATCATCCTTATAAATATACACATACTGACAATTGCACATTTTCCATGTTAGTCTGTGATTAACAGTGTTTCCCACCAAGGGAAATATGACTATATCCTTGCTGGAGGTAGTTAGATCAGAAAACAACGACAACAACAAGCATCTTACAGATATTTGTCTAGTCTTTCTGATCTGGATGGCAATATACAGGTTAATGCCCTGGATATAAAATAATATAGACAACTACCTCTGACTTCATCTGATTTGTAATAATCTTGGGGAGACAAACCCCAAGATAATTAACCAGAAAAACTTAGCAAAGGCACATAAATGGCAGAGAAGTTCAAAAGAGGGGAGCATCCTTATAGGCTAAGAGGGGTATGTCCAGAGGATAGTATTAGGGAAATAAGAACATAAGAGACAGACAGCAGACAGACAGATAGCCATTGGCCTGTTTTTCTCATCCATGAATGTCTCAGGAAAATACAAGGGTAGAATTTACAAAGAAGGTGCCAGAAAATTATGCAGTAAGATAATGCTGCAATGGAGTTTTTTAAAGGGAGAAGAAAGGAAGAACCGGAACTAGTTGGAAGCTAAGAAGTTGGTCTCACTGACTGATTAAGAATTATCATTGTCTGGGGGCGCCTGGGTGGCTCAGTGGGTTAAGCCTCTGCCTTCGGCTCGGGTCATGATCTCAGGGTCCTGGGATCGAGTCCCGCATTGGGCTCTCTGCTCAGCGGAGAACCTGCTTCCTCCTCTATCTCTCTCTCTGCTTGCCTCTCTGCCTACTTGTGATCTCTCTCTGTGAAATAAATAAATAAAATCTAAAAAAAAAAAAAAAAGAATTATCATAGTCTGGGGCACCTGGGTGGCTCAGTGGGTTAAAGCCTCTGCCTTCAGCTCAGGTCATGATCCCAGGGTCCTGGTATCGAGCCCCGCATCGGGCTCTCTGCTTGGCCAGGAGCCTGCTTCCCTTCCTCTCTCTTTGCCTGTCTCTCTGCCTACTTGTGATCTCTGTCTGTCAAATAAATAAATAAAATTAAAAAAAAAAAAAAAAGAATTATCATAGTCTGAGCAGATGGAGTCAGGAGGGCCCCCCAGTGGCTCACTGGAGAAGCTTGCGGCTCGATGCATTATGAACCTCAACATTATCATCAGAAATTGTCTTCTTTTCTAAACTGGAAGCACCTTGCTGATACTCTCTGAGACTGGACATAAGTTGAATATTCATGAGTGTCTCCTGGAATATCTGTTTAGTATTAAGCAAAGAAGGGCTAGGAAAGGTGGTATGTAAATCAAATCTCTGCATACCAAGTTGTACTCAAAATGTACGAAGGGAGTTCATTATTCAAAAGAACTTTATAATAAATCCTTATGAAAAGCAAGCAAGGGATTTTGGGGATTGTCCCAGCTCAACCATCTTCTGGCTGTGGGACTTAGAGTAAGTCATTTCAACCCACTGAAACTTATTAGGACTCCATCTTATAGATGAAGAGACTCCTCCCTCGCCTCTCCCAAAAGGTTGTAGTAAGCCTTGGATGAGTTAATGTATGTGACAGTGTCTTGTATACTGTAAAGTGGTGAGCCTCTTTAATGTCTTGAAGACATTTAATTTCATCCAACAGTCTTACAAGACTGCTTCCTTCTAAGCTGAGTCACTTTTATAGGGTTAGGAACACTTGAGTGTTGCCAACATCAGATGATTGAACCTAATTATTTCAGCCTTCTCTGTCTATGAAACAGATCACTGAACTAAACTTAGATCAAGAGCTTAAGACCTAAAACACTGTGAGCTAGTCCCCTCACCTTGAAAACACCAGGAAAATGGTGACAGAACAATTTGCTCTAGAGAATGTTGGTACAGAAGAATAGGCGAACAAACAGGAAGACATTTTTAAGTGAATACTAGTATGTTATTGACATACAGGGAAGCAATGTTCATTTTTTTTCTTCTACTCTAGTTATAAATGTGAGTTGAACTTGGTGTTCACATGGTGGAAGCACATCTTGGCAAGAAAGCATATTGCTTATATAGAACCTCTTCCCACCCCTGACCACACATACTCCAGGGTATGTTTTAGAGGTTCAGTCAGTCTATTTGTAACAGAAGCTTGTGTCACATCTTCATGAAAAGCAAATAAAAAGTTATGGATTGTCCCACCTTTACTATTTTCTGAGTCTGGGAAAACAGAGACAAAAATCTTCCACGCTGCCATTTATCTATCAAGGACTGTGCAGTGATAAAATTCGATAGCTGACAGGAGCCTTATCTAAATAAAATCTGTATGTTTATGCCTTAAGGTATCCAGGAAGTAAGGAGCTCAAATAGTGATCATTCTTAATAGTATTCTATTAAGCTAGTTCCAGACCGTTTGGTCCCTGGCAGGAATTGCTTGATGAAAAGGATGAACCCGGGATGGTTCTAGCAGACCAGCAGACTAATTGCTTTATAAGTGTTTTAACACCGCTTCAGGAGGCAGTGGAAACCAATGGGCCAAAGGGAAAAGAAAGACTTTCTCCTCTACCCCCATTCTCACTGCTTAAGCTCCCAGTCCATAGGCTGACTGGAGGCCCAGTGTCCAAAATAAAACTTATCCAAACTTCTCTCCAGTTCATGTCTCAGTATCTTCCAGATAACAAATGTGCCCCTAATAGCATATCTGGTTCCTCTTCATGATGAATTTCAATATTTACTCTTAAGTCTCATATACCTGCCTGAGTGTGAATCTGTGTTTGATTTAAAAAAACAAAAAACAAAAAACAAAAAAAAAACAACTCTATAGTCCAAAACTATAAAATACTATAAACTGAAGGATAAGACATGAAGTCAAGCCAAAACCCCAACCTATGGTGAAGACAGGGGACAATAATTAGCCACCTTGACATGTTGAAAATCACAACATCCCTGACAATGAAAGAGCATATTGTGCAGAGATCCTGAAATGCATTCTTTCTCTATTTTGTTCAGTCAACCCAGGAATCACCTCTTCTGTCTCAGACACTATTCTAGGTTCTGGGGTGCAGTAGTGGTGAGCACATTAGCAGGGTCAGTGCTTTCTGGAAGCTTAAAGTACAGTCATAACCGGTTGGGGAGGTGGGGACCATAGATGAATGAGCTCTCAAGGAACTACGTGTGCTGAGAGCTGTGTTGAACCCAAGCAGGCTAACAAGACTTGCTCCCCCATCAAAAGGCCCTGAAACAGCTCAGTGAGTAGTTGGGAGTCCTATTAGCAAAAGGTTCACAAAATATTCTGATTTCCGTAAGATCCCATGGGCAGAAATCTCTGAATTGGGGATTGGCTCCTTGTCCAAGCCTCACTCCTCAATGCCAGGCTGCCCAGAAGAGTCTTGTTTTTTGCATATGCACATGACCAGACGCACTTACACTGTGGTGCATAGTCTGTGACATCACTAGCATATTTTTTTAAAACATTTTATTTATTTACAGACAGAGATTTACAAACAGAGATCACAAGTAGGCAGAGAGGCAGGCAGAGAGAAAGAGGGGGAAACAGGCTCCCTGCCGAGCAGAGAGCCCGATGCGGGGCTCGATCCCAAGACCCCAGGATCATGACCTGAGCCAAAGGAAGAGTCTTTAACCCACAGAGCCACCCAGGTGCCTCGACGTCACCAGCATATTAACAGTGACACAGCAATTCACCTAAGAAGGATGGAAGGGTCTAGAGCTAGTTGGAGTCAAGTTTGAATTCTAGCTTTCCCACTTACTGACCTCTCTGTGCCTCCATTTCCCTTCTGTTAATAATAATCCATAGATGATAGTTTGTTGAAGAGGGTTGAAGGAAGATTTAATTTTTGTTTTTAAAATACTACCTGACACAAGATTTGCAGGTTTGGGTTGAGTAAGGAAAATCCTGACAGTTAGAAAGCAGAATGCTATAATCTGCAAAGTGTATATTCTATTACCCATGATCTGAGAGGCAATTAAATTCCCAGAAGAAACATGCTGAAAGCCCAATGTCAGCTCTTGATATGCTGGAATGTTAGTTGATGACCTGGTTAATCTGTGGGGATTTTTGTTCTTTTATTTATATTTTCATTCTGGTGTGGTTGACATACTATGTTATATTAGTTGAGATGGCAATAAAGTGATTCAACAATTCCATATATTACTCAGTGCTCATCATGCTAAGTGCACTCCTTAAGGCCTATCACCGGTTTCACCTTCCCCACCCAATTCCCCTCTGGTCACCATCAGACTGTGGTCTATAGTTAAAAGCCTGGTTTTTAGATACATGAAAAAATGTTCATCATCATTAGCCATCAGGGAGATTCAAATCAAAACCACATTGAGGTACCATCTTACACCAGTTAGAGTGGCCAAAATTAACAAGACAGTGAACAACAAGTGTTGGAGAGAATGTGAGAAAGGGGAACCCTCTTACACCGTTGGTGGGAATGCAACTTGGTGCAGCCACTTTGGAAAACAGTGTGGAGATTCCTTAAGAAATTAAAAATAGAGCTTCCCTATGACCCTGCAACTGCACTACTGGGTATTTACTCCAAAGATACAGATATAGTGAAGAGAAGGGCCATCTGCACCCCAATGTTCATAGCAGCAATGGCCACAGTCACCAAACTGTGGAGAGAGCCAAGGTGCCCTTCAACAGATGAATGGATAAAGAAGATATGGTCCATATATACAATGGAATATTATGCCTCCATCAGAAAGGATGAATACCCAACTTTTATATCAACATGGACAGGACTGGAGGAGATTATGTTCAGTGAAATAAGTCAAGCAGAGAGAGTCAATTATCATATGGTTTCACTTACTTGTGGAGCATAAGGAATAACATGAAAGACATAGGGAATTGGAGAGGAGAAATGAGTTGGGGGAAATCAGAGGGGGAGACAAACCATGAGAGACTGTGGACTCTGAGAAACAAACAGAAGGTTTTGGAGGGGAGGGGGTGGGGGGTTGGGTAAGCCTGGTGGTGGGTATTAGGAAGGGCACATATTGCATGGAAGACTGGGTGTGTTGCATAAACAATGAATCTTGAACACTGAAAAAAAATTAAATGTAAAAAAAAACATTTTTTTGTTTGTCTCTTTTTTTCTTTGTTCATGCGTTTTGTTTCTTAAATTTGATTCATGGAAAATTTTCAACTTTTCCTCTCTTTTACAATCTTAGGGTCAAATGATAAAAAATATTTCTATCTTTTTTTTTTTTTTTAAAGATTTATTTATTTATTTATTTGACAGACAGATCACAAGTAGGCAGAGAGGCAGGCAGAGAGAGAGGAGGAAGCAGGCTCCCTGCTGAGCAGAGAGCCCGATGTGGGGCTCGATCTCAGGACCCTGAGACCATGACCTGAGCCGAAAGCAGAGGCTTTAACCCACTGAGCCACCCAGGCGCCCCAAAAAATATTTCTATCTTTAAGAATTGAAGATTATAGCTGGGGAAAATAAAACTAACACTAATACTGTAGTATCAGTCACACTAATTCTTTCTGGATGATAAAAATCTCATTGGGGAGATTTTTATAGACCCCAAATCAGATTGGTCAGGTCACCTACATCTAAGAAGTACTAAACTAAATCAATCAAGCTTCCAACACAGTAGATAGTATCCTCCCAAGGAAACAGGAAGAAATGAAATTCACTTTTACCTCACAAATGTCTACATATTGAGTATTTTTTGGAATTTTATGTGCATCTGTTGTCAGCTGAGGTTCTAAAACAGTTTATACATGACAGTGTTTTTTTGTGGGGAACCAGTAATTTATTTTACTTTCTATGTTTTAGGCTTCTTAATTAAAGGAGGCCAGTTATAGGCCACAATTTATAAGGTTGTTTTGAGTTTTTACAAAGTTAACTTAATTCACATGGCGTAGGGCCTGGCACATAATAGCACTCAATAAATCTTAGATATCATTCTCATGATTGTGCCTCCCAAGAAATTTAGTTCATAAAACCATAAAATAAGACTGGTACTGAAATGAAACTTGCATGAAAGCAGAAACTGTTTTGCTCATAGTTTTTAGAACCTTCTTTTGCCACTGCCCAGGAAGCAGAGGAAATCTGTTTCTAATTACAGTATTTTCTGTATACAATATGCTTAAGAAAAAAAAATTACCTGAGATTCATTTACAAGTACTGGAAAAATATTTAAGGAATGTTAACTTGGAGAGCACTCCTGTCCTGGCTGGCGTAGGACTTCCATGCATTCCGGCCAGCTTTGTTCATATAGAACACATTGGTTACAACATCCAGCATTTTGCTCATTTTAACTGAAGCTGCCCCTCACATTCCCCAATTCCTAAGCCAAGGCTATCTCTTCCAACTGTGAGGACAGTGTTTACCACGAGACCTGTTACGGCAATTATTCCTGTATCTGTCTGGATTCTGGACCTCAGGGAACATTCCACTGGAGAAACGAAGAGAAGCCTTACGCATGGTCACAAATACCATAGAACGTAGCGGGTGTGCCTTTCACATCAGAGGGTTAAATGGGTGCTTGACACAGGAGCTCTTTTCTCTCCAGGGAGTCAACAGAGTGAGGAGAAATTATATGGAAGCTCACAGGGCTTTTTAGATACTTTAACTCTGCCCTTTTACTGATTCAAAGGTGTATGGATTGTTTTATTCTTCATGGAGCCCAGGGTCTAGACAGGTTTTCTGTAGTTAACAGTCACCTTCGTGACTTGTGAATACATATGTAGGTTTCTGGACAGTGACACAATAACTGTGCAAAAACTGAAAATTGGCAAGGCTTCTTTCCTGAGCTGTATTGAATTGGGACCTTGAGCGGATTTCTCCGTTTCTCTGAGCATTAAACCAGGACAGCATCTTGCATTAGTCAGTTTACGCTGCTGATTGCTTGTGTGCACTGCTGAGAAGCAAGTGGAGATGCTGGTGGAGTGTGTCCTCTTGCTTTGCTTCTTTTGTTCTGTTTCTCCTTTCTGTTTATTGTATTTGTTTAATGGATTCCTGCTAATGATATTACGGGATACAGATCAGCTTTGATTGAAAACTCCGACAGGCACACATTTGCCTGAACACATTCTTCCCCAGAAAGAAAGAGAATGGGGAGATGTGTACTTGGTTAATCCCAACCTGTTATCTTTACTTTACTTTACTACTTTAACTGTGCAGTCATTGATGGGTTGGGGTGGGCGGAACTGTTCCATTTTCATCATCTTCAAAATGCACAGCATAATCCTCCATTCTACTCTGTCCCTTGGCCTTGAACCTGCCCGCTTCCCTGAACCTGCAGGACATTTCCATGCACTGAATTCCTACACAACTGCCTGGGAAGTGCAGATTGGTTTTAGTACACCATTAGCGGTTAGGATAAAACCAGCTTTTCTTCTCCACCTACACATTCCATACCTTTAGACTCATTTTTAATCAATTACATTTTACCTTAAATTTTGAAATTTTCCAGCTAAACTGTAGTGTAGACTCAGAAGCTAAGGGGTTTACATCATGAATGTTAGTCAGAAATCGATGTCCTATACAGATACAATCAGCCCTATTAATATCTACTAGCATCATATAAATCTTAGTTAATGGGTTGTCTAATCTGTATACTTTTGCAGCGTGTTCTACTCTAAAGTGGGCACTGACAGCATTTTCTCTTGTCATTGGAGCAATGTCAGCCGCATAGAACTTCCCAACCAAGGGGGACAATACCAGCCCCCTCCCGTCCCTCCTGCAAAACTGTTAGACACAGTGGGCCGCCACCTTCTAAAATGGTTTGGATTAATAGTTTTTTCATTAAGAGTCAATAAACAAGCTCCTAGGTCCACGCAAGATTCTTACAACAAAAGCTCAATGTTGCCATTCATCATTGCCACCAGAGAACCAGAAACTCCATTTGTTTTCTCTGCTGCTGACAAATGTAATTTATAGGCTTTAAAGACCTAATTATTTTCTGCGATGCAGGATTAAATCTGAACACTTCTTACTGGAGGGGTGAAAGCGCTAGTGGGTATCTTGGAAATCTGGGGCCTCCAAACTCTGTGTCTCAGATTCTCAGGTGAGAAGAATTAATGGGGATAAAATTGCAAGTTCAGGCCAATACAAAAGGAGGGCAAATAATAATGTTCTTATACAATCAGTGCCCTGGAAGCATTTACTTCTGGTGCTTATTCCAGTCCCCACATAACTTTTTGGGACATTCATCCCTGACCTCCTGTCCCTGTTGTTTTGAATCTTGTCTCCAGCTCCTTTTTAAAAGAGCTCTTTTGCCTACCAGCAAAGAGAGCTAGAAATGCCTGGAAATTTACTTTCTGATTCCCTCCCCAGGCATTCCTTAGCCAATGACTACTTGGTAGGAGGAAATTAAAACCCATCTCCCTTGCCTTGATGAATTCAAAATGAACTCAGGTGTAATTCACAACCCAAAGTTCCTCTGCAGGATGACTGGGCTGTTTTTAGTGGTTTTTTGTTTGTTTGTTTATTGTTTGTTTTGCCTGAAATATCTTCCTTGCTTGGCTTCTTCCCTTTCCTTGTCTTTGATTCTCCACTTTGACCAGTTTCTCTGAAGAGCACTTCCTTAATAAATCACTTGACCACCTCTCATGGTCTCAGATCCTGCTTCTCAGCCACCTTCCGCAAAACACCCATCACCTAGCCCCAAAGTACCAGTGGGACACTGAAAAGGAATATTGGAAGAAGCTATTATTGTCCGAGAAAACAGTCAGCAATGACAATAAACCCTCACAACCCGTGTTTATCTTGGTCAGCGTTTCAAAGTGGCCAACTCTCTACAAAGTGGGTTTGGTATGTGAAAGATTCCTGGAGAAGCAGACTTTTGGTCTCAAGTGGGTCTACATCTCCTGCACTAGGGCTATTGCCTAAGTGGTCCGGCTAGCACAGCACTGCTTGAACTCAACTTCAGACAGCACCTGATTCCCTATTACAGCAAGCAGAAGCATCATTCCTGGCTTAAAGATCTCCTTATCTTCCCTCACCTCCCACCTAGCTAATTTCTATTTCTACATGATTGAGCTTACATCCTCTATGTCCCAATCCATTCTGATTCTTTGCCCCCAAAATGTTTTAGTTTCATTCCAACCTCAGTACCCTTGTTCATAGTCTTTGTCTACTTAGAATACTCTCCCTCTACCAGCCACTAATCCACCATAATTTAATTTTGGTCTTCAACTCTTGAATTCTAGAGTATATGCTTCTCCTCCTTTTTCATTGACAAAACCTCCTGCCCCAATTTCTTACTCTCCAAGATTATAAACTTCTTGAAAGTAGAAAACACCTATCTCTCTTTTCTTTCTTTCCTTTAGCGGCTAGCTAAAGGAAAACCTCGTATTACAAAACTACTTACCAAATCAATAGACTTGACATTCAAGCACACTAGTTTTATAATGTGAGGTTTTTTTTACCCCCCCCCACAAATGTTGCATACATTCCTGGTGTTATTTAACTGGAAAACACTTTACTTCCATTTTCTTTTGATTCTAGATTAGTTCAATGTCAGAAAACCCAAGTTAGGAATAAGTGTGCTAATTTAAGATGTCAGGCCACTGGGGAATTCATTATGGACCAAGAAATGAACTCAAACAACATCAAACACTTGATTTTCTCTACCTCTTGAACTGCAGAAAATGAAAGTCTAGCTAAATCCTTTTGTAGGTCACTTTAATCACTTGAATTTAAACTGTAAAGGTATAGGAGAAACCTACCATAAACCTTAATATGTAGGTAATATTTATCTACAAACAAATTGAAAGTAGGGAAGTTGATCAAATTCATCATCCAAATCCCTTTCCATTCTGTTCACATTGATAATACTGTAATGCAGTTTAGGGATGTACTGCTATACCATGAAAAGGTTATTTCTTGTTTGAGTTAGATAACTTTACCATATCTCCAACATTCTTGTCTGGAAAGTAGAGGAAATCATATTCAATTATTTCCTTTCCTTCTTGGTTCTACTGAGCGAGACCAGTTTTTAAAAGTTTCATCTTAAACAATATTGTCATAACTTTAAATATAATTTTAAAAAGTTAAGGAATTATGGTGTGGTCTGATAGTCTTAGATGATGGCTACTATTTAAATACTAATTTCCCCTCCTAGATTTTCTGCATCTTTATATTGTTGTGGAGAAATTGATTTCTCATGTAGGAGACTAGAGTATATGCCTGCTTTCTATATGTAAGGAGAAGCAATTAAGAATTTTATATTATTTTACAAAAATGTATCCAATTGTTCTGAAAAAATATATAGATTTGGTGTGAGCTCATTGCATCATTTTAAGTTATCTCTCAGTAACTTGTTTTGGGGAATCTAAGTAATATTTTAAAATGTTAAATACACTCTTGGCAAAGCAAGCTGGTGCCCACAGTGACTCGAGCACTGGTTATGATCAGAGTCAGCTGCTCACACCCCATGCGAGTTATGGAAGTAGCAATGTTACCAAGATGGCATTCCCAGCTTCAAAATTTTAAAAGTCAGTATTTATCAAACACCTGCTAACTGCCAGATTTTATGGCTTTTCTCATTTGATTCCTGCAATGTCCCTATAAGCAATTACAGTGATGATCCCTATTTTATATAAGAGGAAAGGAGACCCCAAAAAGGAATTACTTGCTTAAAGAGTCATTGCCAGCAAAGGTCTGAGTGAGAATCCAAACTAAGCAGTATGACACAGAGCTCTTACCCCTAACCACTGGATGGCACAGACTTTCCTGAGCAGCTGCCTTTCACCTGCCCACAGAGTAAAGGATGATCTACACATGAGACTAGATTATGCAAAACATGTATCCACTCTTATGTCTTAGCTTAGGGGCAAGCAAACTAAAAATAATGGGATTGGACAGAAAAGGATCCATTACTTAGAATGTCAGGGAGGTAGGTGATTCATGAGAAGTAAGAACAAGTCAGTATAATGGAGAACCGGAGAAAGAACAGCAGGCAAGTATCTCATGGCCAATTACTTATCGAGAAGAAGAGATGTCAGTTTGAGGTGTATGTGAGAGAAACTTTCCAGAACATAATGATCCACTTAGGAGAAGGAGAATCAGTGACTATTGGATGAGTTGCCTTATCAAGTTCAAGAATTATATCTGAGGAACTTCCAAACCCTTAAGCATTCTCTTCTGGTCATGTTCCTTTCACATTATGATTAGATGTAGATATGGAAGAGGTAACCATTTTTGAACTGGGCTCTGAAAGGTATTTATAAGATCCATCAAAAAGGGTTAATTGTTTGTTTTATCATTTACCCTTTATCTAGGATAGGAAACTAAAATGAGTGTTTCATTAGATGAGCTTGGAATTTAAGTCACACTGTATTTGCAATCACTGAATAGTGTACAAAACCACTATTTTGATATACAGAGGAGGTGTTTTGATAGTTTAAGACCAGCTATATCTTGAAGTAATGTGGGAAGAGAGGAAGATTAATTCTTGCCTCACATAATTTTTTTCTACTCCTCAGTATGGTGTAGCAATATAGAATGAGAAGGATAAACAAAGTCCATTTTACAGAACACGTTTGCCGTACCCTGAATAATGCTCCCTCCCCTCAAATATGCCCATGTCCTAATCCTCGAAAGCAGCACATGTCGCCTTATAAGGAAACAAAAGGAATTTACAGATGGGACTGAGTTGAAGATCTTGAGATGAGGAGATTACCCTGGGTTATGCAGGTGAGTCCAGTGTAGAAGAGAAATGCAGGCAAGATCAGATTCAGAGAAGGAAATGTGATGGCAGCAGAGATCAAGGTGATGCCTTTGGAGATGGAAGTAAGGACCACAAACCAAGGGATCCTTCTAGCTGGCTGCTAGATGTGGCAAATGACAAGGGCATGGCTTCTTCTCTCAGACCCTTAGAAGGACCCAGTCCAGCTGATACATTGACTTTAGCCCTGTGAAACAGATTTTGATCTTCTGACCTCCAGAATAGTTGGGAGATATACTGGTGTTGTATTTAACCAACTAGGTTTTGGTCATTTGTTATAGCAACAATAGGAAACTAATACAATGTTTAAGGGGTTGTATTCCCTCTTTACCAGCCCCTTTACCTCTCTGTCCACCTTTTTAATAAGCTTCTTAAATCAAGACCTCTTAAATCGGCAACTCCTGCTTCTGGCTTACAATGATCTCCTTCTGGCCTACAACTTCCTATTCTTAGACCCTTGCTACATGAAGTTGGTCCTTGGGTCAGCACCACTTGAGAACTTGTCAGAAAATCAAATTCTCGGGTCCTGTTGTTTCAACGAGCTGTTTCAATGAGCCATCCAGGGGGTTCCAATGCACAGTGAAGCATGAGCACAATCCTACTATGACAGTCACTTCCCTAATTCCATCTACCTTCCCTTCAACTGCTGCCTCTGAACCCTCCCCCCATAGTGTGCTCACTTTATTTTCATTCTTCCTCCATCTTTTCCCTCCCTCGCTTGTTCCTGATTCTTTCTCTATTATGTTGCCTACACTGATATGAGGTTTCATTAAATGAATTGGAAGTGAGGGCTTTTTATAACTGGACAGGATCACAGCCAGTATTCTCTGTAGGTATGGGAAAGACAGGCGGGCAGGGCTCCACCATTGTTAGAGCAAGGAATATTCCACTCCAGGTGGTAGAGTTACCAAACTCCGCCCTTACCAGTCCTTTTCCCTCTACCATGGTCTTCTACGAAGGTCTGGATTATGGGCTGAGACCTCATCACCCACCCTTGGACTCTTCTCCAGAAAGATCACACATTTTTCTTTGGCAAATAATGCTAAAGATTTCTCTGCAAGGGCCAGCTTTCTCTGTACATGTACACATGGGTAGTGAAGGGAGGGTATACCAATAGCTCAACCATTTTGAAAGCAGTTCACAATCTGTTACCCTGAGCATTGCCCAAGGCCCACATCCACTCTCTATGTGAGCTGACTGAAGCTTTGCATCTCACCAGGGGACTGTGAGTTTCTCCTGCTTTATTTTACCTTTCAATCTGACTTCATTTGCTCTCTGTCTTCCAATATTTACTTAAAATAAATGATCTGCTGCTGGCTGCCTTTCTTGATTTGCAGCACTATTACAGTGTCATTATTTTTACATGTATTTCCTTCCTCTAATATCTTCTCTCACTCTTTCACGTTGAATATGCTTCGCTAGACATTTATCTCCATCCCCCAAACCATGTAAGGGAGGTAGCTCGATACACTTTCCTTTGGTGATAAAACCTTCCTGGCTTCAGCTATCCTCTGTCTGTTAAGAAACCCTAAATGTAAATCCACAATACAGCCCGATATTCCCTGAATTCCACAGCTGTTCACCCAGTTTCTGCTCAGCAGCCCTGCATGTATCCAGAGGATCTTTGCTCAAATCTCCCCTTTTCCCAGTAACCTCCAATTCTTGACCACATGGATGAGTGAGGAAGAAGAAGAGATCATTAATAAAATTTGGAAATTATGTCTTATCCTTCCCTTCCTCTCTTCTCCCTGAACACTCAGTCACCAAAACACAGTGCCTTTTCTCCTTTCTCATATTATTCCTTAGTTTTGACCCCCAATCCCTCTGGCCTGAAATACTATGTACGTCCTTGACTACTAAGACATCCTTACTCTAACTTCCATAATCATCTACTCACTGTCAAGCTCTGATTGTTCTCCGGCTTATGTACATGAGTTTTCTCATCTCTTGTTGGCCTGAGGTGAATATGCACTGCTGAGTCCAACATATACTTCACCATCTAAGGTCTACTTGGATGGTCTTCAATGTGACCATTTTATGTAGCACACTGGAATCTTTTGGTTAAAATATGTAATTGTTCCTTCCCACTTTCATACCTGTGGTGTTCCTATCTGAGAATTTCCTGTTTCCACCAGGAACAACACATACTTCTTTTAAAGCCTCTAATACTTCTTCTAGTTCATTTAATATTTTTAACCTTACCAAGTTGAAGCCATTTCTCCTTTCTTTTCATTTCCAGAGCTCTCTATGCTTCTTATTTAGTTCTGATCCTATTCTCCCTTGCATGATACGTATACATACCCTAGGGAATAAAATTCTTTAGGACAGGGACCATTCTTTCACACTTCAGTACAGTGCACATTTATAAGAGTTCAATAAATTTAGACTGAATTAATTAGAATCAACAGCACTTTTCAGGGTTCCTGAAAGTATAATTTAGAACAGTAGCTAATATGTGCCTCCTTTTCACAGGTCATGAACATATGGGAGTTAACACATCACTTAATACACGCAGCAACAAGAAAACTAGAACGACAAACTAAAAATACATTCCCAGAATTAACATATGTAGTGAAGATAGTGAACTGTTATTCCAAAAGTGAGCTTGTGTCTTTTTCCTCTGCAAAGTGTTCTCTGTACATATTCTAGATTAATTATGTTAGATCAGCATTTGGATTGATAGGCTAGAAGTTCTAGATGATCCAACATATCATCTAATCCCTGAAAGTACAATTATTAAAATATGATTGATTTAGATTATTATCTTGTCGGGATGTAAGTGTCATTTATATTAATATAAAACAGATTTTCATCTTAATTCCTGGTGGACGCTTAAGGATTTGAGGGCTCTAGTTTAATGTCCCCAAAATTAGCCCCCAAATTTCATCACCATTATTAGCATTTACACATTTTTCTAATAAGCATGAGGCTGACTTTTTATAGGCATTAGCTTATTTAGTTCTTCAAACAGTCTAACTTTATAGTTGAGGACTCACAGAAGTTTGAATATTACCCAAGGTATAAGAGCTAATAAATGATAAAGCCGGCATTCAAAAAAATGTGTTGTTGTCATTTTTTGTCTGTTTGCAGAGCATATAAGCTATAAAACTAGGCTCAATCCACTAGAATTCCCTTCCTTCTTTGATGTCCCCCTGTAATTTTAGAGACTGCTTGGGTGGTTGTAAGCCTGCCACTGTATAAGAAAGTTTAAAAGCAGCATTAACATTTCTACTGATTGATCTGAAGAATCAATGAATCAAAGAGACACAGATCTACAAGTTCTATCTATGTGATATGGAAATATATCTGGATTTGCTTTCTCTTCTCTCATCATTAGAACAGTTTCAAATACCTAGTGAAAGGAACCATATACGGTGCAATTCTCTCTGTTATATTTCTGCTTTTGCTTCTGTTCTTCAAAAGGAGACCCAGGGGGCTCTTGAAATCTCTACACCTGCAGCTTGAAGAATGCATCTCAGCCTGGATGAGTTCCTCAGAGAGATTATGCACACCCATCTGTTTTCATAAAAGTTTAACGGCAGACAGCAAGTTCATATATTGTTTTAACTTAATTTTTATTCAATCTGTTGTCAGAAATCTGACTTCCGCAATCTGGTGGCAGGTGCATAGTAACGAACACACAGTGTGGTCTCCCCCTGCTTCCCAAGAACCGTTCATGAACACACTGTACACGTGGCAGTAATTGGGGCTCTTGATGGAAATAGGCATTGATTCCTGGAGCTTCACTTCCACTCTGCAGGAGCCCAGAGGTAGAATATTTCCTTCTCAAGCACAACAGTTCTCATCACTCAACTCAGGGCAAGCACCAGGGTTTTTGTCTTCCCTTGATTTCTAAAATCTAGAGCCCAGGAGGACAGACCCTCATACCACCACCTCACTGCTCCCAGCCAACGACAAGAACCACGTCTGCTCTAGTCCTTGCAGTTAGAGCTCCTGTGGTGAGTCTCAAATTTATGCCCAGTGCCAACAGCCTCTGACGTTATTTTAATAGTTTTTCTCATTGGGCAGAAAGGGACATTTTTAGCTCAGTTTTTACTTTATGAGGTCCTATTTTTCAGGAAAGTTCCCTGAGCATCCAGATCTTAAGCTGTTTTCCTTTCAGTCAGCCACAACACATAATGCTGTGGGTGATTTGTCCTTTTTGTTAATTTTCACCTGTGGATCAAGAATAGCAGGGCAGCTATCACTTCCAGGACCATCTAAATAATGAGCTTTCTCTCTGAAAGCAACTCCCCATCAGGAAAAGTGAAGGATGCAGTTTGATGAGACTTTTCTTTTCTTCTCTTTTTTTAAGGTTTTATTTATTTATTTGACACAGGGAGAGAGATCACAAGTAGGCAGAGAGACAGGCAGAGGGGGAGGGGAAAATCAGGTTCCCTGCTGAGCAGAGAGCCCGATGTGGGGCTTGATCCCAGGACCCTGAGATCACAACCTGAGCTGAAGGCAGCGGCTTAATCCACTGAGCCACCCAGGCCTCCCTGAGAGCCTTTTCTATGTGGTTGGGATGGAGCTGTCACTGAAAGTGATGAGCTCTTGCAATTAACACTAACTATTCCATCATCATGATTATTCGTTTTAAGCAAGACGTAGGGAAAGAATTGGTTCATATGTGAGACCACGATTAGCATATAGGCATAAGTTACATGATCCCAGTTGTAAAGGTGAGAGAAATAGTTTCCAGTGTGGGAAGACTTAAAAAAAATGCACCCAGACTCAAGACTCCACCAGTACCAATACTTCTAAATAGCAGAGAAAGACAAGGAAACAAAGCAACTCATGGCTCTCTTGCAGGGGTTCTCAAACTCTACTGTGCCTCCGAATGCCCAGATGGGCTTGGTAAAACACCAGTTACTGGGCCCAGCCCCTGGGAGTTTCTGATCCAGCAGGTCTGGAGTGGAACACAGAAGTTTTTCCTGGCAAGTTCCCAGGTGGTGCCCATGTTCCTTTTCAGGGCCCACATTTTCTTGGGGTCCTCAAGTTCAGTTGTACTTTGGAATCACCTGGGGAAATAATTAAGAGGCACAGTCAGCTTCCACCCCAGGGCAACTGACTCACAATCCCCATGGCTGGATCTGAACATTTCGTGTTCTTGAGAGTTTCATGGGTGATGCTAAAGTGTACCAAGGTTTGGGAACCACTCCCATAGGATCATACAAGTCCGACTTACTGTTGGGCTTGTTCTCACCTTGTACCTTGCACTTCCAGGAATAGGCCAGGCCACTTTACTCAAGCGTGGAGCTTGGCGTGTCAGGCACCTGCTCTCATCAATTTCTCAACTTCTAGGCAAGAAATTTAGGGGAATATAAATCTCTACCTGGTGTTTCAGGCAGTAGGCAGTGTAAAAAGATAGTAATCCCTCTTAGGAAGAGAAATGTCTTCTCTATCTGTCACCTCTCCTCCACCCTTTCCAATGGAGACACTATCTTCCTTAGAGCTCCCTCCTGGATCTGCCAGAGGTCAGGCAAGGACACTGAAGTCGCTGCTGTGTGACACACAGAGGATGATACCGCCCAGAATGCATTCACAGCCTCCCAGCAGCAAAGGGCATCAGCTAATTGCTTTATACTAGAGAGGTACCTTGAGTCAAAAATTCAGCTGAATTAATTGCCAACTCCATTATTTCCGCTGAAGATAATGGCTCGTTGTGGTGCTGGGACTCAGCTGGAGAGAGCATACCCCCATGGAGTAATTAACTGTGTCCCAGAACTCACGGTTGTGCCTTCCCCTCTGTAGCTACTCACTGCCTCTCACCTGCCCACCTCATGTGTCTGGGATAGAAGGAAGCCGCGCTGGTGACATAGCTTGAGCAATGCTCTTTCTATATTTTCAAATGAGATGAGAAATGCCTTGAGCTTGGACTTGTGGATGATCAACCAAACCAGCAAAATAAATCATGTTGCCCAAAGGACTCAAGGGATGCTCTGTTTTCTTCAAAAGCTTTGGAGCTAGAGATGAGAGGACGACAGAACTTCTGGGCAAAGGTGGTTTGGGACACCTCTTAATTCTCTGGCTGATTATGAAGGATCATTTAGGTTGAACTATGTATTCCCTGAGTTCATTTTGGGCACTGACGCAATTTGAATTTTTCTGACTCTGAATGTGTTAGCCTCTGAAATCTTGACACAGTTCTCTTTTTACTTTAGAAAGGAGCTGGGGAGGAGGGGAAATGAAATAAGACTCATTAGAAAGGTTTTCTCTCTCTCTCTCTCTTTTTCCTCTTTCCAGCCTATTCGTAATTTTGTCTAAACCAGGGATTTTCAACCTCATAACTTTTGACACTTTGAATTGCATAATTCTTTATTTAAGGGGTTTGCCTTGTGCTTTGTAGGATGTTTAGCAACATCCCTGTCCCCGACCCACTGGATCCAGTAGCAGACAATCCCTGCCCAACCCCACCCACCTCAACACCATCCCCCCCAACAAGGTTTGATAGCCAAAAATGTCCCCAGGATAAGAGGGATGTGGGCAATGGGAAATTGTCACTGCTGTGAACCGTTCTTGACAATTTTCTTGTGGGTTTTGGAAGTGCTGGCACTCATAAAGAATGTTCTACTTAAAACGTGCTTTTGTGTACATTTGCCTACTTGAGCCTTAGAAGTGATGTTCAAGGTTGATCTGAGAAGAAATGATTCTGAAAATCACACCTCAAATTCATGAGAGAGCTGGGCTTAGAACTCAGGTCTCTAGATTTGTAACCCCGCACCCTCTTACTGCCATCATTTTTTTTTTTAAGATTTTATTTATTTATTTGACAGAGAGAGATCACAAGTAGATGGAGAGGCAGGCAGAGAGAGAGAGAGAGGGAAGCAGGCTCCCCGCCAAGCAGAGAGCCCGATGCGGGACTCGATCCCAGGACCCCGAGATCACGACCCGAGCCGAAGGCAGCGGCTTAACCCACTGAGCCACCCAGGTGCCCCACTGCCATCATTTTTAAGTGAGGCCCAAAACTACCCCCATGATGGCAAATTTATATCGGGGATTGCAACTCTTCAGACCTTCCATGCTACAATAACATCATGTGTGACACAATTGATCCCCTTCCTATGGACTTTCACATTAACTAGAATCTTCAGTGGACAGTCTATTTCTCTGGCCATGTTGCCCCTGTGGCCTGGAAGGTACTGGAAAGAAAAATTTAAGCTCAAGGGAAGTGATGATATATTCCCCAGTCTTTACTAGCAGGTCTTTGTCAACTTCCAAGTGCTTTCCTAGATGATTATTAGTATAGTCTCAAGAGTCAAAGCATATTCACATACCTAAGCTCTCTGAACCTTAGCTGTTTTAAGTTTCATTTATTTATTTGAGATAGAGAGAGAGAGAGAGAGCTTGTGCTTGAGTGGGGGCCGGCAGATGGAGGGGAGAGGGGAAGACGACTCCCTCCTGAGTGCAGAGCCCCATATGGGGCTTGATCTCTGGATCCTGAGATCATGACCTAAACTGAAACCAAGAGTCAGAGGCTTAATCCACTGAGCCACCCAGGTGCCCCTCACATAGCTATTTTAAAGATTAAATGTGATTGAGACACTTATCCAGAAGCCCTGATTTCATTTAGTTGTTCACTCCCTGCAACCATAAACCTGAGGCTATAAAAGTTAAGTGAGTTCCCTAAGGTCACAAAAGCAGTGGGGGAAGTTCCTACTGTGACTTCCCGCACAACCTACCTCAAGCCCTGTTTCCTCTCTGTTCAGGCTCTTCCTATGTTATCATTTTAATGAACTAATATAGAACTGAAATCAGTTCTCCTCTCTTTCCTAGAGAAGACAGTACCCTTGAATGGAATAAGCCCAGTTAAACGGGTTACGTACTATATTCAATAAACAGGTAGTGGGCATCTCTTTTGAGCACGTCATTATACAAAGCTGCCTCTCTTGAGTTCTATTTTAAAAACGACTTCTAGACAACGCTCAAATTCAGAAATGTACCTGGGGGGACCCTGGTACATGTGTGACTCGTGATGTGAATCTTCTTCGTAAACCTCTTTATATTCCTACATTTGAATTCTTCATACCATTACATGCACAAGCCTTATTTACTAACTATTCACACTATGTGGACATACACCCAACCACAGCACTCAAGTTTCTGGTTTTCTAATAGTCTCTTTAGTGCTTTTGTCAATTTATAGAGGCTG
Source organism: Enhydra lutris kenyoni (assembly GCF_002288905.1). Lineage (NCBI taxonomy): Eukaryota > Metazoa > Chordata > Mammalia > Carnivora > Mustelidae > Enhydra > Enhydra lutris. The sequence goes on along the minus strand of NW_019154096.1, from coordinate 57,436,908 downwards.
ATATACCTAAAAAAAGTTGAACTTTCTTTTAACTTGAAAGATGTATGTAGCTTTTGGTTTCATTATTATAATCGGTTACTTCTCTAAATGAAAGAAAGAGAGTAGGTGATTATGCTGATGAGTAGGAGTTTTTTGTTTTTGAAATAAAAACACGGGATTTTGTAAAAAAGAATTTTTTATTCTCATTGGGTATGGCTTGCCTAGATCTAAAAAATGCACAGTGCTTTCACTTTCCAGAGGCTGTAAGGAGGCCTCCTTTAACTTGCCTTGTATTGATTAGAAGAGAGTGGAATAATGGCAGGATAGGTCATTAGAGAGGTGGTCTTAATTTATGAAGAGAGAGCGATCGATGGGTCAACAGCCAGCCCCAAGTCTGACCTACATGTCCCAGCTACTTAGAACCATTGTGTTGATCAAGCCGTACAGACAGACCTAAGTAGATTTTTCCTGCCTTATTCTATCAAAATGGTCTCTTCTGGTGTTTCATTTAGTATTTGTCCTGCAAGCCTTCCCCTAATCCCTCATCCTCAATGGGAAATATCAGTCAACAAGCCATTAAAAACTACATCACTTTAAAAACTAATTTCAAGACTTCAAATCCATGTGTTGAACTTGAATTTTAAAAGCTAGAGTCAGGTAAAAAGAGTGTTGGCAGGGGTAAAATCTTTTCTTTTTGAGGAGCTTTTTGTTTTGCTGTTGCTGTTGTTTTGTTGCTGCTGTGAAATATGGGCAGCAGTCTCTCTGTGTTCTTCAGCAAATAGAACTTCATTTCTCAGCATTAGCTACAAACTAGAAATCAAGAAAACTCATATTTACCATCTTTTGGTTAATAGACCAACAGGGTTTTCACTTTGAGAAATGTCAAAGTGTTCTAATCCCTTGTTGCATATTTTAATTTACAAATCTTTTATTTATTTGCTTGTTTTTCTTTCCTTTCTTTAGACTACTAGACTACTGTAAGCTTTGAGTTTTGAACTTACCTACTTAGCCTCAAATCTTTTTCTTTCTTTTTCTTCTTTTTTTTTTCTCTCTCTCTAAGAACTTCACTGGTGCTTTTTACCATTTTTAGTTGGAAAATGAACAAAGCTTTTGTAGATTGTGTCAGCCCCATGTTAAGCTTTAATTTATAGAGTGACTTTGAGATTTGAAACAAGGTAATTGGCAGAGTAGTGAACACTGTGGGAAATGTTTTACATGAATAAAAAGAAGGGAAAGTTAGCTAACAAATATTTATTTAACAACTGCTGTGTTCAGAACCCTGTGTTCAGCAGCTCAATGGACAGAAGTGGTGCAAAGAAAACAGAAGTGCTGAGAGGCTTACTGCGTAAGTGGAGGCCTGAGGACTGAAGACAGTAGGGAAGTGATTTACAAAGTCACATAGCAGAGGTCCTGAGTTACATAAGACAAGTAGAACAAAAGAAACAAAATATAATGGCAGGATGAGTATCCGTTTCGTCTACACCTGTGCTCAGAACATGGCTTCATCTTCTGATGGCAACGTGAACTTGGGAAATTTACTTACACTCAGAAAATGTCACTTTCCCATAAATGATATGGGCTTCATATTCTTTATGTAACAGGGTCAGAAGTAATACCTGTAACATATCATGCACAGTACCTGGCACACAACAGACCCCCACCACTGCTTTTATTAGGACGATTATGATTTTAAATTGCTTTATCCTTCCAATCATTACCCATCCATTTGGAAGCAACTAGAATACTTCATCTTGGGCTAAGGGATATGCAACAGCACATGCATGTGTTAAACTCCACCTAAGAAATGATCTGAAGATTGAAGTTTACATTAAATCTGGAATTTCCATTCTGGAATTCTAGAAGTCCTACAGGTCAGTCAACTGACTTTCTGAGTAATGGAGGAAAAAAGAAAGCTAACCTACAAAACAGTCCGACTAAGGCTGTCGCAGGTGCAGTGCTGCGATGTCAGTAGTAATGTACACACAGAACATGAGAACAGCCTCCATTATGGAAGCCTTAGAATGGCACATGCTCTGTGTTAAGTACTTTGCAGAAACTATCTCAGGGATCTCAGAGCAATCTTATAAGGCAGAAATTATGGTTTTGCCCATATGCTACTAAGATACTTCAACTGGGAAAGCCTGCTCTAACAAGGTCCTACAGTGGCCAACAGAGCCAGAATTTTAAAAATCAGTATCTACCCACAAAATACTTGACTGCTACTCTAGTACCCCAGAACTAATCTCCAATCTCTTAACTAAGGAAGACATAGGGTTTTATGTGACTTACTTCTGAAAAAGACGGGTTTCATTCTTCTCTACTGATTTGTATTGTTTTACATGCATGATATGGTTTTCTCCAGACCTCATCTTCAAATCCTGAAGCTGCCTTTATCTCACAAGACCCAAGAGATTTCGAAAGGTCCTAGACCACTGTTTCTTTGTTATTCTGAAGAACGTAGTCATTGGAAGGCCCTCTACCAGAGAGAGTTACACAAACATCATCGCAGAGGTTTTTTTTTTTTTTTTTTTTAAAGATTTTATTTATTTGACACAGAGAGAGAAATCACAAGTAGGCAGAGAGGCAGGCAGAGAGAGAGAGGGGAGGAAGCAGGCTCCCTGCGGAGCAGAGAGCCCGACGCGGGGCTCGATCCCAGGACCCTGGGATCATGACCTGAGCTGAAGGCAGAGGCTTTAACCCACTGAGCCACCCAGGCGCCCCATCGCAGAGGTTTTTGATGGCCCTAGACTATTGCTGAATGCTTGATTTGGCAACAGCAGCGGCCACCACCAAATCACCCAAAGGGTATTCTATCCCGGAGTCATGGTAAAAAGGAAGATTTCATTGGGATCTTTACATCCTGGAGAGTTGTACGGTTTGTCTTTACAAGAAGAGACATGTTTTTTAAATTGGTTATCCCTTTCCTGCCTGCCATGCTTCTGTCGACATTACTTTCCATGTGATTACAGGACACCTTACTCACCATGCCAGTATCCAACAGCACACAGGTTCTGACTAAGGAAACCACAAACAGTGAAAGATGCAAGACACTGGGTACAATCTCTCATGGACAGAATACAAGTGTAGAAGAGAGAGCGCAGTTCTTACTATTTCAGATAAAGGTGTACTTATAATAAATATATATATTTTAATTATCCCTGTTCTTTAATTGGACCCTATTGACTTAAAAATATCCAAAGTCAAGAAAGAACTCTTCCACCATGAGAAGGAAGGAACAAAACAAAAAGAAACATGATTCCACTGAAATGAAGCTGAGGCTGCCCCAGGCCAAGTACTCTTAACCAAGGCAAACAGTCAGAAGTGGTGAGAGAAGTTGCAGTATTGCCCAGAATAGTTGGCTCTCACTATCAAGGGACTTAGGATTCTGTTACATAATGGAAACAAGAGTCTGACAGATCTTAGAGGATCACCTTAAACATTAGTACTGTTTTACTGAAGAATAAATTTTAATGGAAGACTGCAGGACTCCCATATACACAATGCCATCACAAGCTCACGTCCCTCAGGAAAATTTCCAGGTCCTGTATTTGCCGAGGCCAATTTGAATGTGGAGTCAGCAGTGGAGAAAAGTTATCATAAATACCAATTGTGCTCTTGGGGCCAATTACAGAAAGAAGAACTATAGCATTGACATTTATTTTGTTTTGGTGTTTGCCATGTATGTACATACCTATATATCCATCCATTTCTATAGTCATCTTACAAACTAATTTTCCTCTTCATTCTTCCTTGGCCCCATTATTTGACATATGATGGTATATTGATGGCTGACTATACAATATAGCCACAGGTTACGGAACATTAAGACAGGATCATTGTAATGGCTGTAAGAACACTCCCCATAGATCCCCAACCACAAGGTGTGTAATTGACCAAGGTCTTCAGCTGCTGTGCTCTAATATCCAAAACTGCATTAGTGCTGGGGCCATGCCTCGCATGTGTTGTTCCAAGCCAATGACTGAACGTGACAGCAATATTAAAATAGGCTCTTCCCTAGGAGACATGCAGAATTGTGGCTCGGGACTCATCCATAGCCCTCTTGATCTTTCCTTGGACTACACAGCAACTAGGGATGCTCCCTCTCAACTTCCCTTCCTCTTCTCCTTCCCTGAGGTGGGTGAGAGGCATCAGACCTCCTAATAACCTGATGCTTCTCCCAACCTCTCCTAGCTCCCTCATTTTCTTTTACAGGGGTTTCCTGGGAAACGCCTTGACTATTCCATTTGTAAATGTTTTAATAGGCCTAGAATCATTGCATATTTAACCCCATCTTGTCCTCTGTCTTCCAGACTAACACAGTCATCATAAACGAAGAAGAGACATCACGCAGAGATTCTGGGTTTAGAATAGGGTACAATAACCATGAATTTCCAGGCTGAATTTTTTGATAAGGAAGTAAAAGAGGAAGATGAGAAATGGGATATTAAGTTAGGAAAGAACTGTCTTTCCTTACATTTCTTTTGAGAACTAGAAGTTGGAAAGAAAGCAGTGGTGGGTGGTCAAAATGGCAGATTTCACAGATGACTGCCATCATCTTTAACGTCTTTCCCTAGGCCTGGCACATGGTCAGTGGCACCGAGGGCCTGACAACGGTGGTGTCACAGGTACAAGGTGCATATATGTACTGAGCAATAACAACATGAGAGTTTTCAGGGACCATTTGTCAGCAGCACAGCTGGTATCCTTGCTGCCTAGCCGACATCCCTGGCCCGCCCGCATCCCTGGCCCTCCAGCATTCTCAGATTGTTTGCGCTTTCATAATCCCATTTTGATTCTAGCTCCTATCATTACTTCCTCCTGTTTGCAAATAAAAACCCGAACTGTATCATCTAGGTTTTTATAGGAAGAAATGATGGAATCAATAGGATAATTGAGGGCAGTTTAAAGAAACACTGTTGACGAAGGTATGGGCAGCATAAAGGACAGTGGAGTGCTCTGCAGGGAGCAACAGCAGAGAGTCAATGCCCCTACTCTTCTGAGGAAGCTAGGGTAGAAAAGATCCTCAGGACTCTGAAAGAGGGCTTTAACTATCAGAGACAGCTCCAGCCAGGAGTGGGACCCTAATGGAAGAAGGAATACAGCCATTACAACTCACAGCTCAGCAGTGAGAGCGCTGGGGCTTTAATAAGTGACACTCCGCTCTACCCTTCTACTCTCCTGGTACTTTCCATTGGCTGAACTCAACTGGAAGCTGGAAAGCAAGTGAGCCTGTGGATGCACTTGATAAAGACCAGCATCCCGTGGCAGGCAGAGGGTTGGAAAATGGTAGACAATAGGTATGAAGGAAGAGACCATATCCATTCAGTACACTGACTGACAGAGAAGGGCAAATGTTATTCCTTTTGGTTGAGCTTAATATAAAATGTTAACATATTCTCCTTAACACATCTACAAGCAGAATCCTCTGGCAGCTTTGACCTGATTCATTGATTATGAAATGAGCTTTTTAAAATGTTTAATAATGTATAGTTTATAACAGAGAATTCAGAAAGATGAGTGAGGCTATTACTTTACCCCTACTTTGAAAACTATTTTCACCAGATATAGAATTCTGTATTGCCTGTTTTTGTAGCATGTTAAAGATGTCCTTCTCTTGTCTTTTGGGTCTGCATGGTTTCTGGGGATAAGTTAGCTATCCTTTATATCATCTTTCTTTTATATATCTTTTATATATCTTTTTTTCCCCATTTTCTTTTAATATATTCTATTTATCTTTGATGTTCAGTATATATGTAAATATATAATTAAATGTATATTGAAATATATAAATATAATATTGAAATATATGTATTGGAATATATATATACATGTATATGCAATTTCAATTTTAAAGTTGTTTTTGGAAGAAACACGTACCCAGACCAAGTTACTTCTTTATGCCAGAAGTGGAATATCTATTTGTAATTTATTTTGTAAGGATACAAGTTTTTGCCAAGTCTTTTAAGAATTGCTCCAACATTGCTTTTGAATAAACTATTCTTCTAAATCTAGAAGTTCATTTTATCATATAAATAAAAAATGTTTTTATTTGAATCTCTTTCTGAGCTCTAAACTTTGCCATTGGTATAATGTAGGTGACAATATTCTTTTAGTTATTACCTGTATAATGTGTTTTTAATATCCAGTACTAGACATCATTAGTCTAGTTTTACTAATTTATACATGTATATATCATATATTTCTTCACAAATTTATTTCTAGATAGTATATTTTGTTATAAATTATATATTCTGTTACATTATATAACAAGGTATTCACTGTGGTCAGAAAGCTGTGGAATATTTACATTGGGTGACACTAAATTACCATTCCATTTTTAATGTCTTTAATTGTATCACTTGGTTTTCCATGTATATAATCATATAATTTGCAGAAAATGATGGTTTTTAATTTCCGCTTTCCAATTTTAATACATCTTATTTCTTTATAAAAATGTAATCCATGGAATGGGATGAAATATTTCCAAAGCATTTATCTAATAGTTGATACCCAAAATATATAAAGAATTCCTACAACTCAGTCAAAAAAAAACTGATTTAAAAAATGGGTAAAGTAAGTGAATAGATATTTCTCTAAAGAAGTCAGGGGCGCCTGGGTGGCCCAGTTGTTAAGCATCTGCCTTCAGCTCAGGTCATGATCCCAGGGTCCTGGAATCGAGCCCAGCATCAGGCTCCCGGCTTGGTGGGGAGGCTGCTTCTCCCTCTCCCACTCCACCTGTTGTGTTCCCTCTCTGGCTGTGTCTCTCTCTGTCAAATAAATAAATAAAAATCTTAAAAAAAAAAAAAAAGAAAGTCATACAGATGGCCAACAAAAATGAAAAGGTGCCAACATCACTAATCATCAAGGAAATGGAAATCAAAACCACAGTGAGATTTCATTCCACCTGTTAGGATGGCTATTATCAAAATAACCAAAGATAACATGTTGGTATGGATGTGGATAAAAGGAAACCCTTGTACATTACCGGCAGAGATGTAGATTAGACACTATAGAAAACGATATGGAGTTTCCTCAAAAAATTACAAATTTTTGACTACAACTACCATATGATCCAGCAATCTAACCTCTCAGTATGTGTCCAAAAGAACTGAAATCAGGATCCCAAAGAGATTATCTGCACCTTCATGTTCATTGCAGCATTATTTACAATAGCTGAGACATGGAAGCAACCTAAATGTCTGTGAACAGATTAATAAAGAAAATGTGGTTTATAAATACAATGGAATACTCAGTCTTAAAAGAAGGAAATGTTGCTATTTGCAACAACATGGATAAAGTTGATTATGCTGATCAGCCAACCACCGAAGGGCAGATAGCGTGTGATATCACTTACACAAGGAATCCAAAATATGCAAACTCCTAGAAACAGAGAATAGAATGGCTATTACCCAAGCCTCATGTGGAGAGGAAACTGGGAGGCCAGGCATTCACTACAGAATAAAAAGTTTCAGTTACATGAAGTGAATAAGTCACAGTTATCTACTATATTGTAAATTGCCTAGAGTTAACAATCGCGCATTTTGTAGTTAAAATTTTGCTAAGAAGGTAGATATTATATTGTGTCCTTACCAAAATAATAATAATAGTAATAGTAATAATAATAATAATTATTATTATTATTAATAAAAGGTCAGGAGAAACTTTTAGAAGGTGATGGATAAGTGTATGGTATAAACTTTGGAGATGATTTCATGGGTGTATCTTTATCTCCAAACTCCTCAATCTGTATACATTAATTATCTATAGCTTTTTGCATGTCAAAATTTTTTAATTAAAAAACTATACATGGTTATCTAAATATTTTCTGTCAGTATGTTCTAAATTATTGTGATAACTTAGTATTCATCAATTCTCCTCTCCTAGTCACAGGAAAAATAGGCCTTTGTTTCCACGTTTCGTGTGATATCTTTGTTGGGTCTTAGTATCTATATTATACTGGGCTTCAGCAAAAGAATTAGGAAGCTCTTCTTTTTCTGTGCTCTGAAACAGGGAATCAGAAAAGCACCACTAAAAAATGCTGCATACCATTTCAAACATATAAGAACAATAATTAAAATGTTAACAAGAATTAAAATATATCAATTCCATATTTGGAGAAAGACGTGGAGCCTTGCTCTCTGCTAGTAGGAATATAAATTTATAGCACCAATTTGGAGAAGTCAGTAAATCCTAGTAAATATTAAGGTGCACATACACTGCAAGCAATCAATTACACTCTCAGGAATAGAACAGATGACTTTTTACATTTGCTTGTAAAAAAGACCTTATAAAGGCATATTTTTAGCACTATTGGTATAAAAGAAGATCCTGAAACAAATGTCTTTCAATAAGAGTGGATAAATCAATGGTGCCATAGTTATGGTTAAGATCATTAAGTAAAGCTATGAGTATCAACATAGTTAAATATCATAATGTAGAACTTAAAAAAAAGCTACAAAAAGATATGCACAGTTTAATTTCGCTTACATACAAGATTTAAAATATGCAAAAAATTGTATATTTTTGGAATAAAAATGTCGTTAGTCTGTAAAGACATGCATTCAATTAGGAATAGATGTTGGGATTTAATGCCTTGTTGAATTTTTAATGCTTTTCAAACACTTATGGGAATAGCTTTCTTTTTTTTTGGACTACAATTGTGAAACATACCATTTGGTCTGATCTTGAAAGATCATTGCCTTCTTGTTTTGAAACACATTTTAATTGCAAGGGTTATTTTAATTCATTTCTAGATTTTATTTATTTGGAATTTTTGCATTGACATAAGAAAAAATAGACTATATTGCTGTTTTTTAACATGTTATTTTAGCAATACTATTATACCAATTTTATTTTATTTTACTTTATACCAACTTCATTTTAAAAGAGTATTGACGTATTTCTTATTTATGTTTCAGTGAGTTTAAATAATAGTTTTCTGTATATTCCTAAAGTTGCAGTAGTATATACAAAAGGAGTCACTGATGCCGGTACTCTTTTAAGGACAGCATTTGAATAATCATCCACTTTTGCTTTCTTTGGCTATTTTATAACATTCTCCTCTGCAGGTAGATTTACTAATTTATATTTGCTAAGAAGAGCACTCCTTTCATGTGGATTTTGAATCTAGTTGCACAGTCTTGAGCTAAGACATTTAAGCTTAATAATGTCCTTTGTCTCAATATTCATTTTCCCATTCCCATTTCTTATTTTATGTATGAGTTTTCTCCCTATTTTATTTTTCATTCAATATATAATCTACTTTATTTTGTTTGGATTTTTCAAATGACAAGTGGATAGATTTATTATTTTCACTACTTTCTTTTTTCTAATTCATTTTTTATTATACTCTTACTATATTCCTTCCACTTTCTATAGGCTTTCATTATGGGTCACTTTCTAACATACTGCTATGAATGCTTAACTTGTTTTTACTTTTTATTTGAATAAATATATTTTTGCATTGCTTTAGCTATATCTCATATATATAGAACTTTAAAATATTACTTTCTATAGATTCTGTGGTTTCAGTTTTCATTCCCTGTTTTCTAGTTTTATTAATTTATTGATGAATTAATTTATTAATTTTGACTAAAGATGGTCATCTGTGCCATCTCCACTTTCTAGAATGCATTGAGATATTCTTTATTCCTTATTATAAGATCAATTTTATTAGTATTCCAGGGCACTTGGAATGTGGTATATTCTCTCTTTTCATAAAATACATCAAACCAAATTAGCTAGATTCTTTTAGGCCATATTAATTTTTTTTTCATTTTTAAGCTACAATCTCTCATAGACATAGATGCAATTTGACATTATCTTTAATGTGTTGGCTATGCACTCAAAATAGTGTTTATTGCTAAAGAGTTTTAAAGAACTATATAATAAATATTATGATCAGAGGAAATAATGTGTTCTTTCTTTAAATTTTTTTTTTTTTTTGACAGATCACAAGTAGGCAGAGAGGCAGGCAGAGAGAGAGGGGGAAGCAGGCTCCCCGCTGAGCAGAGAGCTTGATGCGGGCAGGGCTCGATCCCAGAATGCTGGGATCAGGATCTGAGCCAAAGGCAGGGGCTTAACCCACTGAGCCACCCAGGCGCCCCATAACATGTTATTTTTAAAAATATACCTGTGTTATGTACTGGGGATAGTCAAAGTTGAGTAAGACTGTCCTCCAAGAACTTCCAGTCTAGCATAGCTCGCCTTCTATTTTTCTTATTCTCTTCACAGAAATACCCTATAACAAGCACAGTCATGCAGAAGCCCCATATGAGAGTCAGGAAGAAATGGAGCTTTTTAGAGTAACATTCATGGTACCCAGCAGAGGAGCCTTATGTTAAAATAAATTTAAAAACTACTGAGATATGATGAGTCCTTGCGATAGAAGCCTAAATACTCAGAATTAACTGCCTGAAAGAGATGGAAAGGGAGCAGTTTTTGGCCAGCCTTTTCCAAGGCCATGACTGGGATACAGGAACATGTAGGCAAATAAAGCTGGCACCGGGCATGGAGGGATGTTCCATCAGGAACGACACACTTGCTAATGCGTATTCATCTTTATGAGCAATTAGCTTATAAATACAGAGCAAGAAAAGCATTTTATTTCCTTTCCTCTGTTCAAGTTTATGGGCTTTGTAAAAATGCAACAATACCATATCCAATAGCTGAGGTTCTACTTTAAAGGGATTGCCTATATATCGCATTATTGAAATATATATATTTTTAATATAAAAATTTCCTGCTGAGTGTGTGTGGCAAGACTTGTGTTCGTCCGGGATTTACATTAAGCCTTCATGTCATAAACAAAGCAAAAAGTGGATTTTTATATGCCAACAGCACAGACATCCCTCCTTTTCATGTTGTATCTTTTGATATCTCCCACAGCTACAATTATAAAAGGCAGTTTTAATCCCCCTTCCCTGATTGAGATCACCATCAAGCTACAGGACCGTCCTGACCATACCCACCTTGGTGTTCATCAGCAGAAGAGCTTATAAATATCAGTGCATTTTCAGCTGCTGTGTCTGAGCAAGGAGGACTTGAAAATGCTTAGGTGTCCAAATGCACCATACAACAGCATTCTGTGTCTCTGTCAATTATGATTTGGGAAAATAAATCCCTTCTAATTCTGAGCAGCTTCAGAAAAGCTATTTATTGTTAACAATTATTCTGGGGATCGAGAATATCTAGGCAGCCGCACTGTCCTCACATGCCTCTATTATGCGCCAGGATCTGTGACGTGGCTGCTACAATTGGGTTCTTAATATTGAGTCCCATTGGATCCACTTTTTAGTTTGGGAGTTCTTGTATTCATAAGACTATTTTTTTTTTTAACATGCATTCACTCACACCCAAACCTGAGTGTTTAATGGAACCCAGGTGACTCTGTTAACTATCGCACTCATTAAATAGAATAATCCATAAATAAATAACATGAAAACAAGTCATTTTTACACTCAGATGCTTTTTTTCCCTAACCTCTTTCTCCCATTTCTGTTCATAGCTGCTGCTGAACATTACCCTGTCAACTCTTCAAGTATTTGACTACAAAATATGCTTGGTAAATAATGTAGGGAGATTAACTAAATGTCACATAATTACCGCACATTTAGAGTCCTGTAAAAGAATATATTTTATCCATGATTAGAAGGCTTACAGACTTTCCAAATCCATTTTAATATATTTGACAGTAAGCCATGGGAAATTTTAAACAGCAGACAACGCTTATTCAGAATTCATAATAACTCAGCCTTAAATTATTGTATTATTAAAGACCGTAGCACACGAAGCAACTCATTTGTTTCCTTTTCCCGAACACACATTCTGCCTCCCAGCACTTGGGTACCACCCCCACCCCCACCACCAACTATAAACTTTCCTATGCCAGAAGCTGCGTGAAGTCAGAATTTCAGTTGTTTTTCAAACTTTGCCACTCTAACAAGATATATGCAGTTCTGGTACACACTCAAACAGGTCAATTAAATAGAGCAATGAAGTAGTGCAGGAAACTCTAAATTTTTCCTTTTTTTTTTTTTTTCCCCTCTGTACTTAATTGGTGTCAAGGAAGGCTGGGTGCACTATCTCTAGCAGGGGAAAATGTCCATGTAGTAATTGTCTCAACAGCTCTGAAATGTCACTTTAAAAAAAAAAAAAAAAAAAAAAACCTTGATCTCCTCATAACAGGGCTGGGATCCTCAAAACCGATAAGGCAACTAGGGAGCCCACTAGAAACCTGAACTATTCTTTTAAAAAAGAATCATCAAATGGACCAGAATTGATGAATATATTGTATCTTCAACCACTCTTTTTGTCCCAAAATGTATGTTCATGTTGGAGCAGCAGACATCATCCCTCTCCCACCCATGACTCCTTCTTGATACAGGCGCTTTTACTAATAGTCTGTGGTAGTAATCACCCAGGGCTCTTCAGGCTTCCTCAGGCCACGGGGCTGTGCTCAGCCTCCACATAGCGAAAGCCAGGCATGCAGGAGAGCTGACATCCCAGCGGCAGCGCTCAACATGTAGAAGCTAATGAATCCGCTTCCTTGCTCACTGGGTGATATGGCTCTGCATGTGTCCATGTGTCCATGTGTCCATGTCGCAAAGAGCCCCAGCAAGTCAGAAGCAACCTGCTCACTCGTGCATCCTGTCTTTGGCTTCCTTCCCTTTCTTGCCTCGTTCTCCATTTCTCCTACCAGTACTTCTTGGATCATTCCTCAAAGAAACTATTTGCAATCAAACATATCTCAGTATTAGGGAAACTTCTTAGGGGATCCCTATATGTGGGGAGAGCAAGAGTACGGATTCTGGAATCAAAATATCTGGGTTCACACTTTCCATCAGAGTAGTTGTGTGATTTGGAGAAATTCATGTATCCTAGCTATGTTTTACATCAGTTTTCTCATATCACATGTAAATAGACCTAGAGTAGCACCGAGCACATAGCAAATATCAAACAATATTTAATATTAACTGCTTTTATTATTATTATGGTTAGAGCCAAATATTGGGCTAACTGCTAGAAATAAAGTAAGTGAACAATGATAAGATAGATATCCTGACCTCCATCCTTAAGTTGCTCACAATCTAAAGGCAGACACAAAAAAGATAAAATCGATTATAACTTTATAACAGTCGTATATAAAATATCATTTCCTGGGGCGCCTGGGTGGATCAGTGGTTAAAGCCTCTGCCTTCAGCTCAGGTCATGATCCCAGGGTCCTGGGATTGAGCCCCGCATCAGGCTCTCTGCTCAGCGGGGAGCCTGCTTTCCCCTCTCTCTCTCTGCCTGCCTCTCTGCCTCCTTGTGATCTCTGTCTGTCAAATAAATAAATTAAATCTTTAAAAAAATTTAAAAATATCATTTCTTTTTGTCTTCTGTAAATATTTGGATGAATTTCTACTTGACATGCACATATGCTCATCTCAAAGGCTAGCTGAGTATTAATAGGAGTTTTGTTATTCAGGTAATACACTATAGAATCCTTATAAAACAAACACTTCAAGAATCCCTGCTTTAAATCTACACATTTAATGCAATTCCTATCAAAGTACCATCCATTTTTTTCAAAGAAATGGAACAAATAATCCTAAAATTTATATGGAACCAGAAAAGACCTCGAATAGCCAAAGCAATATTGAAAAAGAAAGCCAAAGTTGGTGGCATCACAATTCCGGACTTCAAGCTCTATTACAAAGCTGCCATCATCAAGACAGCATGGTACTGGCACAAAAACAGACACATAGATCAATGGAACAGAATAGAGAGCCCAGAAATAGACCCTCAACTCTATGGTCAACTAATCTTCGACAAAGCAGGAAAGAATATCCAATGGAAAAAAGACAGCCTCTTCAACAAATGGTGTCGGGAAAATTGGACAGCCACATGCAGAAAAATGAAATTGGATCATTTCCTTACACCACACACGAAAATAGACTCAAAATGGATGAAGGATCTCAATGTGAGAAAGGAATCCATCAAAATCCTTGAGGAGAACACAGGCAGCAACCTCTTCGACCTCAGCCGTAGCAACATCTTCCTAGGAACATCGCCAAAGGCAAGCGAAGCAAGGGCAAAAATGAACTATTGGGATTTCATCAAGATCAAAAGCTTTTGCACAGCAAAGGAAACAGTTAACAAAACCAAAAGACAACTGACAGAATGGGAGAAGATATTTGCAAATGACATATCGGATAAAGGGCTAGTGTCCAAAATCTATAAAGAACTTAGCAAACTCAACACCCAAAGAACAAATAATCCAATCAAGAAATGGGCAGAGGACATGAACAGACATTTCTGCAAAGAAGACATCCAGATGGCCAACAGACACATGAAAAAGTGCTCCACATCACTCGGCATCAGGGAAATACAAATCAAAACCACAATGAGATACCACCTCACACCAGTCAGAATGGCTAAAATTAACAAGTCAGGAAATGACAGATGCTGGCGAGGATGCGGAGAAAGGGGAACCCTCCTACACTGTTGGTGGGAATGCAAGCTGGTGCAACCACTCTGGAAAACAGCATGGAGGTTCCTCAAAATGTTGAAAATAGAACTACCCTATGACCCAGCAATTGCACTGCTGGGTATTTACCCTAAAGATACAAACGTAGTGATCCGAAGGGGCACGTGCACCCGAATGTTTATAGCAGCAATGTCTATAATAGCCAAACTATGGAAAGAACCTAGATGTCCAACAACAGACGAATGGATAAAGAAGATGTGGTGTATATATACACAATGGAATACTATGCAGCCATCAAAAGAAATGAAAACTTGCCATTTGCGACGACGTGGATGGATCTAGAGGGTATCATGCTTAGCGAAATAAGTCAATCGGAGAAAGACAACTATCATATGATCTCCCTGATATGAGGGAGAGGAGATGCAGCATGGGGAGTTAAGGGGGTAGGAGAAGAGTAAATGAAACAAGATGGGATTGGGAGGGAGACAAACCATAAGTGACTCTTAATCTCACAAAACAAACTGAGGGTTAATGGGGGGAGGGGGGTTGGGGGGGTGGGATTATGGACATTGGGGAGGGTATGTGCTATGGTGAGTGCTGTGAAGTGTGTAAACCTGGCGATTCACAGACCTGTACCCCTGGGGATAAAAAGATATTATATGTTTATGAAAAATAAAATTAAAAAAAAAAGAATCCCTGCTTTAAATTAAATTTAGTAACTGTAGATGCCCTGATTAATTTGGTTTATATATTTTATGTGTCAGATTCCCTTAAAATAAGGTGAGCCTGTATTGAAAGAAATGTTGTAAGCCCCTCCTGGAGCCTCTATTCACGCCATTCCATTCATCTGGTAAGTAAAGATGGAGAAAATAACAAGGGGAAAACAAGGATGCTCTCTGTTAGATGGATTGCTGAGCTAATTCAATCATTCTATTCCATCAGAACATTTTCTTCGTTTATTCCTGGAAACACGGAAAGACAGACCTCAGAGGAACTTTTCATGTTCATATGGATAGCGCTGGTAGGGGGTGACAAGGAAGAGATGGACAGAGAAGCAAGACTGCCCACCCCAACACAGATAAAGCAGTGTACTGGGCACTCCTCTGAATGTGCCCTATTTTCTCTTCTCTTGATTAGAGAGAAACATACCTTATGCAAAAATCTTAATGAGGACACTTTGCTATCCATTGGGTCAGGACCCAGTTGGCTTCATGCTGAACCCGTGCCTGGTTCTGGGATGGAGTCCAGTGTCAGATACCGTGTGGTATAGTCAGTGTATTGGGAGAAAAGTATAACTGTCCCCTGGTCCAAATCCAGAAATGAGCCTGCCAATAGGAACACTAGCTCTAATTAGAAGGGAAAGCTGTTTGTTCCTCCTCTGTGCTGTTTCCTTCATGTCTCCAGTCACCTCAAATAATGATAACATTAATAATAAATTTTAAAAGAAGAAGATAAAGAAAAAGAAAGGTTTTATGACCCTGGCTCTCATCAACACCTTGGAGCTGAGTGCCTACAAGGCATCAGACACCAAAAAGGACAGGGCATTTGCCCTTTATGAGATGCCTTTTTTTTTTCCTAGAGCATGTTTATAGACTGACTATAGCTGCCATGAACTCAGGGGTGTGACTGTCTCTATAGATGATCAGTCCCTTTAGTCCCTTTGAAAACATATGCATCTGAAGCTTTTCTTCCCTTTGAACATGGAACGCTGATAAAAAGAAATTTTGTTGTTGGTAACACATAGACCTGCCGTTCTATAACTTGAAAGCCCACCTGCACTTTCAAGTTGAAACCTCAGTCCAGCCCCTGGGGGGGGGAAATAATAAATTAAAAAGAGCAGTTCTGTTCTGCTTTGAGAAAAATCTCAAGTTTCAAGAGTGAATAATTAGAGAAAATCACAGTTCTGCCTTGCTGCTTTTTCCATTTCTGGGTTCTCCTTGCAAGACCTTGACATTATTGGAAACCGTGGTCTATTCTTTCCTTCTAAGATTATGCAATTCAAATTGTGGACACTCCCTCACGGCTGTGGCACACAAACCCCTGAGCGTGGCATCTGTGCCACGTGGCTCTAGAAACTCGTGTTTAGGCCATTCATCCTCAATGCAAGCCAACCCCCCCACCCCACCACCACAGGCATCACAAGGTGACTTTGTTAGGACTCGAGAGAACTCAAAAAATCGTTTTTCCTCCAAATTATGACAGTATTTATTTCTTACACTCCTCATTTTGAAAAACAATTAACTCATCTTAGATCCAGCCAAGACAGAACTGTTCAATATTCACCAAACATACACCCTGCGCCCTACCCTCTTTGCTTCTACCGTTCCCTCCATTTAGAGTACTTGTCCCAAATATTCTTTATCTCGTTTCAGTAATTTTAATGCTTTGTCCTTCAAAATCCAAATCATCTGATTCTTTTGTTAAGATTTTATTTGAGAGAAAGAGAAAGCATGAGCAGGGCGGAGGGGTAGGGGCAGAGGCAAAGGGAGACTCCCCATTGAGCAAGGAGACTGATGCAGGCTTGAATCTCAGAACCCTGAGATCATGACCTGAGCCAAAGGCAGATGCTTAACCAACTGAGCCACCCAGGCGCCCCCTAATCATCTGACTCTTATTCTAGGAAGCCCTCTTAATTTTTCCAGTTAATGGGATCTTTCCCTCCTCGCTAAACTCATGGCATTCTCTCTTTTCTTTCCTTTACACTGAAACGTATTCACTTTGCCTACTAGAAGCTTCCCTGTTTGAGAATCTCTCAGTGACAGCATTCCCTGAAATACTTATACTGGGATCTGAAAAGTAATATTTATTGTTATACTTGCTTATTAGAATATTTACTCTCTGGGGAAGTTGTTTTCCTGTGATCACCTTTCTCAAGGTTGGGTATACAAAACCTCAATGACAAGCAGCTTGGGATCACCTTGATTAATGGACTATTCCATGGAATATGATGTATGCTTTTTGTTTGTTTATTGGTTGGTCTGTTGGTTTTGTTGTTTGCGTGTCTGTTTTCTTTCTGGTAGGACCGAAAACACTGTAATGTGCTACTGGGATTCAGCATCACATCCACCTGGACCCCCTCTGATTTGAGTCATAGGGTTCAGTCATAGGAGTGTGAACGCTTCTGTGCAGGGTCTTAGTGCTGCCCCTCGAGGGCCAGCTGTGACTCTCTCTTCCCCACACAGCTTCTAGCATCTAGCTCAACCCGAGTGAAAGCAGAACCCGAAATTGTAGGACCATTAAAACCCTTGCGGACAAACCTCAAACAATGGGGGACAGGAGCCAATAGACAGATGCCTGAGCCTCTTACTCTCTGTCAGGTAATTCTGGGAGGTGTCTGTATTACTTGTCAGATCCCCCTCTGGAAACAAGCCTTCATCTCCCACAGAAGCAAACTTGACAATGAAAATCTTACTGATGTTTCTCCTTCTTTGTCTCACTCTTCTCAAATCCTTCAGTCATGCTTAGGAGGATCAGTAATTGAATGAAATACCTGCATCCAATCCCCTGCATGAGGGGAAGCCAGACTAGGAATGTAGAAGTGGCCCTCAGAAACAGGCATCAGAACGGAATTCTGCTCTTAGGCCAATCTGAAGCCCACGCTGTCCCCGCTGCTGACAGTGGTATAATGATAATACCTGAGGTGTTGAAATATCACAATTACTGAGATTCCAACTCTTAGAAGAATGGCATATAACACAGATAAAAAGGCGAACATTAGTTTATGCAGCAGTTTTAGCATTTGAACAGGGTGGGTGCATTAGCAATTTTAAGAATAGTGGAGATGGCTGGCTTTCAACACCTTACAGAAAAGAAATGGCAGATTCCTTCAGACAGCTATAGCCTCAGGGCATGTTTTGAAAGCATGACATCTTCTTGGCAACATTAAAAAAAAAAAACACAAAAAAACAAAAATGTTTTCTGCAGCTGGAGAACTGATGATTTTTAAAAATCATGCCAGGTGTGGGGCACCTGGGTGGCTCCGTTGGTTAAGCATCCAGCTCTCAATTTCGGCTTGGGTCAGGATCCCAGGGTCATGAAATTGAGCCCCTGTACCAGGTTCCATGCTGGGCATGGACCCTGCTTAAGAGTCCTCTCTCCCTCTGCCCTTCCCTGCTTTCCCTCTCTCTCCGTATCTCTCAGATAAATTAATTAATTCAATAAAATCATGCCAGGTGATAATGCAGTTCTGGGCCTAATATTTTTTCTGCCGTGGGTCCAGTGGGTTTGGGGACTCATCAAGTGAACGGTTCCCTGGTTCATTATATTGTTCATCAACGTGATGTGGAAGAAAAAAATGGACTTAAGTAAGGAGTCCATAGACTCCATCCCCCCGCTGCATCAAGGACCTGGAATAAACAACTTTGGAAGACAGAGAAGGAAAGGTGTAGGGAATGGGCGTATGGATGGATCTAAAGATATGGCACAGAGTAAGCCAATCTCTCTGTCTTCATTCTGTCCAACAGAGAACTTCAGTGGTGGACAAGGCATTAAAGAATCAGTGGATTAAATAGCTCATCCAGTGAAATGTCAGGCAGTTCTTGTCCTCGGCCATTCCAGAGCTCATGCAATAGGGCTATGTATGAAAGGAGCAGCCATGGTGGCAGGCAAGGGGGCTCTACAAGGGCTCTCTCATCAAAGCTGATCTATCCACGGCTACTGATAAATGCCCAACCTATAAACAATGATAACAGAAACCACGTGCTTAATATGGGACTATCACTCGAGAAGATCAGACTGTCTCTTGGTAGCAAGTTGACTTTACTGAACTCATTCAACCCTGAAGAAGCAGTGATTCTTCCTTATTAAAAAGGAGAACTACTGGAGCACCTGGCTGGCTCCATTGAATAGTATGGGACTCTAGATCTCGGAGCCATGAGTTTGAGTCCCACAATGGGTATAGAGCTTCCTTGCAAATAAATAAATAAACTTAAAATTATAACAACTAATTCATATATGGTTTGGCAACCCATCCCACACTATTCCTGCCAGCCCCATTATCTAAGGGCTTATAGATTAGCCTAATTTAGTGACATGGATCCAATAAAATACTGCTTTGGGTTAAGGGACTCATTTTAAAGCAAGTGAGATGTGACAATGGACTCATGACTAGAGAATTAACTTTTCCCACTATGTACTTTATCAGCTCAAAGCAGATGTCCTGATAGAATTTTAGCAAATTATTAAACGCTCAGCTAAGGCACCAGCTAATAGATGGCACATTATGGGGTAGAAGTACTCCTCAAGGATGCTGTATATGCCCTATTCTAACGGCAGAACCATAGCTAGACTACATCAGACTGGAAACTTCAAGATGGGTATATAATTGGCTCTTCTTTTCATTACTCTTAGAAACCAATTACAGAATTTGTGCTTTCTGGCATCACAATGTTCAACTTTGCTGGATTAAAATTCCAGTTTTCTGGCAAAGAATATTTCCACTGAGAAACACAGTGAGAATTCTATTGAACCCAAAGTTACAAATACTGCCAGATCCCCTTGGGCTCTATACTCAGGTAGGACAGAAGGCAAAGAAAGATTGGGGTTATCAACCCTGCATATCATGAGAAGCTGATACTGCTATTATATCCTAGACAGGAGAACTTACTAAAATATATTTTCAGGCTTTATGTTTGGTTTTAACAGTGGGTAGGAAATTAAAACAGTCTGACAAGTGTAAAAGAATCGAGGGATTATCTCTCAAGGATGAAGGATTGGTCCTCATAGCATGTAAGCAACCCCTATGGGCTGTTTTTCTCCTTGGAGGTGAGGGAAATATAGAAGGTGGTGAAGTGAGTATTAATTTCAACTTTCAGAACCGAGCAACAGCAAAGCTTTCAGCGTGCTCAATTAAATTCCTTGCCTTTCTTTCTTTTGTTTTTTCTCTCTTTTTCTTTTTCTTTTCATTTCCTTTTCTTTCCCTTTCTTTTCTTTTCTCCTCTTAGAGGTCCTTGCCATATTCAGCTCTCCTTGCCAATACAGCAACTCAAGAGCAAAACTTCATAGCATGCCCCCATTGGAATGTCTGCCTTCCCTGCCTCACGGCTCTCACTCTCACTGCTGCGTCCTGGAATTACTTCCCAAAGAAACCACCCCAAACCAAGTCTTGATCTCAGGCTCTGCTCTTGGTAGCCTCTCAACCAAGGCAAAGATGTTCACATTGGATAAGTACATATATTTTGAAACAGGACACACATATTATGTGGTTTCAAAATAAAATGTTCTTTCTGGAAAATCTATTGTGCATATGGCCGATTGCCTCTAAGACTTAAAATTTCAAATTATTTATCTGTTCCTTGGAGATGTAATGCTCCAGCCTCTTGGCAGCTTTACAACACAGGAATGTCCTTCTCAGGGACTGGGGAGACATCCCTTTGAAATATAATCATCAAGGAAGATAGCATCCCTATCTCCGAGTTTCTGGGGGGAGAGGGACCTAATTGCTGAAGGTATTTTGTTAAAAAAGTCCCTGCTGTCATAAAGATGGGTAAAAGTTTACTTTTCCTTTGGGTGAGGACAATCAGCAAACACAAATGGCCTGAAATTTTTCCTACCCTAGTTCTTAAAAACTCTCCATCCTTCTGTTTCAGCAAAGTTGGGTTCAGACTGTGACCAGGTCTCTCTCTCCTCTTGCAGCAGTCTTGAGTAAGTCTTTGGGCCTGTTCAACTTTGCTTAGTACGGTTTTTGCTTTGAGCTCCAAGAATATCCCAGGACACAAACGTCCTCTCTTCTGTCATTGAATCTTTTGGGGGAACTATAAGAATCAGGGTAGCAAATGGAATCTTTTTGAGGGTAGGCTCTACCATAAACTGACTTCTACAAGACCCAGGAAAAAGGGGGACACAGTTATGTTCACTAAGTCTGCTAAATAGTAGTAATATTAGGTCTACCACCATCTCTCTCCTGGTTTACTGCCTGAAACTTTCAGCTCTCCCAAGCATCAGCCTTTCTAGAACAAGAGCCACATCCCTGCAAACAACACTCTGATGTCCCCATACCCCTTGCTCTTTAAGTTCAAATTTAACAAGATTCGCACGATTTTGCATAATCTTGCCTTCTTAGCTTCTTCACTAATCATGCTCTTTCTTAAAATATGTGCTTCGCTCAAGAAAGCAGTGGCACATATTCCTTGTCTAAGCCCCTATTTCTCTTTCCATCTTGAAAACCTTCCCTTTCCAGTCTTCGTTTGGGTCTCATCCTTTAGGTCTGAATAAAGACATTACTTTCTTTGAGAAGTCTTTGGAACGGCAAGTATGAGTTCCATGTCCCCGATGTATCATTATACTCCCCTATATACCTGCTTGCCTCCTACCTCTCCACTCTTCCTCCAAACTGTGGGGATCACCATTCCCAGCCTACGTAGGCATGAAATAAACAGCTGCCACCTGAGTGATTAAAATATTTGTCTCCTTATCATACTCATATGTCACCTTGAGCTGACTATTACTTTATTAACAATAACAAAGGGGAGATGGGCATCTGGGTGGCTCAGTGGATTAAAGCCTCTGCTTTCGGCTCAGGTCATGATCTCAGGGTCCTGGGATCGAGCCCCACATCGGGTTCTCTGCTCAGCGGGGAGCCTGCTTCCCCACCCCAACCCCACCTGCCACTCTGCCTACTTGTGATCTCTCTCTCTCTGTGTGTGTCAAATACATAAAAAATAAATAAAATCTTAAAAAAAATAACAAAGGGGATTAAAAGAAGCTTTATTTTAGAAAATGTATTTCTGGTCTAAAGGAAACTTAAGAATTTCAGAAGGCTTTATTTTTGTTCCATTATTGTGCCTTTCAAGAAATTAGCACAAACACGAGCATTCACTTTCTGGTCTCTGATTTATGTCTTTTCTCTTCATAGAGGAAAAGATGTTTCCCAAAGGATAAATCACCCAATGAAGCAGGGTGATAACCAAGGCTCTGAAAATCATAACAGCCATCTGTTAAGGTCAAGAGTCATAAAAATGACTTCCATGGCACACACAAATACCTAATTTCTTCATTCAACACCATGAGGTTAAGATTATCATTCCCATTATACAGATGAGGAAACGAGGCTCGAAGATCCATGAAGCATGGCGCTGAGTCAACTAGCTGCTCTGGCAATGGTCCCCCATCTTGTGATTTCTGCCTACTGGTGACTTACTCTGCACACTGGAGTTGTAACTCAGCTTGCCCCTCTTCTTCAATCTATATTCTACATGTCCGTGGTCAGTTCACAAGCAAGCTACCCTTCCCAACCCTTAAGTTACCTGCTCTCAGCATTTAATGTATACCCCCATAAGGATATAGTTTGAGAGATTTGTGGCTCTCCATCCTGACAACTGGAGGGTTTTAGATATCTGCCACAAGAAGCACAGGCAAGCCACGCGACAGGCTGAAAGTGGCTCCAAGTAGTGTCCTTCTGCCTCGTGTCAGATCACATATTCACACATGATTGCCACCTGTGTTGGGATCTTTTGAATGGCCGGGACCAAATTGCTGCTCATAAACATGTTATTCACAACAGCAATAGGTACTTATAGAAAAATAAGAAAAAACAGATGTGTGAGAGAATTAACTCTGTGGATGCAAGTCTCATTATGGATGTCATTATGTTGCCTTTTATTTAATAATAATTGCTCCCCTGGTGCAGGGTGAAGGCTGAGGAACCACCATACCACAGTAGGCTACAAGAGTATTGTATTTTTCCACAAGTGAGTGTATACATGTATACATGTAGGTATGTATACATGTGTATGTGTGTACAGTCAGAAGAACCACATATGGCCAAGGCTTAGGTAAATTAACAATCCACAATTCATCTCTTTTTAAAGCTGTATTGAAATACAATTGATATTTGTTAATTTTTTTTTAAGATTTTATTTATTTATTTGACAGACAGAGATCACAAGCAGGCAGAGAGGCAGGCAGAGAGGGAGGAGGAAGCAGACTCCTTGTGGAGCAGAGAGCCAGATATGGGGCTCGATCCCAGGACCCTGGGATCATGACCTGAGCCGAAGGCAGAGGCTTTAACCCACTGAGCCCCGCAATTGCGCCCCGCAATTGATATTTTTTAAGTTGCAAACATTCAGTATGTACACGTTGATGAATTGGAATATAATGCAGAAAACTGCGATACCATCTCTGCAGTCAATGTAATAAACATACCTATTACCTCCCAAAAATGTTCTTGTGCTTTTTTGTGTCTATGTATGTTAAGAACAGTTAACATAAAATCTATCCTCTTCACATATTTTAAAGTGCACAAGGCCAGAGGCACCTGGGTGGCTCAGTCGGTGAAACTTCTGGCTCTTGGTTTTGGCTTCGGTCACCATCTCAGGGTCATGAGATAGAGCCCCAGGATGGGCCCCATCCTCAGTGTGGAGTCCATGTGGGATTTTTTTCTTCCTCCCCCTACTCCTTTCCCCAGCTCGTGCTCTCTCTCTCTCTATCTCTCTCTCTCTCTGAAATAAACACATAAATAAATACAATATTTTTAAAATAAAAGAAAATGAACTGCACAAGACCATATTGTTAACTACAGGCACTATGTCATACAGCAGAGATCTAGAATTTACTCATCTTTCATGACTAAAACTTCACCATCACTGAGCAACAATTCTCCATATCCTTCTCCCCCAGGCCCTAGAAAATACTATTCTATTCTCTGTTCCTGAGTTTGACTGTTTTAGATACTTAACATAAATATAATCAGGTAGTATTTGTCCTAAGATTGGTTTATTTCATTAGACAGAATGTCCTCCAGGTTTATCCATGTTGTCACAATGGTGAGAAATCTTCCTTTTTTAAGGACAAAGAATATTCCATTGTATGTATACAGAACTCTTTCTTTATTCATTCATCTGTTGATGGATATTTAGGCTACTTCTAGATCTTGGCTATAATGAATAACATTGCAATAAACACAGGGTGCAGATATCTCTTCAAGATCCTGATTTCTATTTTTTTGGCGATATGCCCAGAAGTAGGATTGCTGGATCCTATGGTAGTTCTATTTTTAATTTTTTTGAGGACCCTCCATACTGATTTCCATAGTGGCTGCACCCAAAATACATTCCCACTAACCGAAAATAGAGATTTCAGTTTCTCTACATCCTATCCAACACCTGTTATCCATTTTTTTTTAAATAATAGCCATCCTAATAGGTCTGAAGCAGTATCTCATTATGGTTTTGATCTTCATTTTCCTTATGATTAGCTATATTGAACACCTTTTCAAAAACCTGATAGCTATTTATGTCTTTGCTAGGGAAATGTCTATTCTTTTGCTCACTTTTAATTAGGTTATTTGAGGCCTTTGTTTTGTTTTTGCTTTGCTTTGAGTTTTAGGGGATTCTTATATATTTTGGACATTAACCCCTATAAAAAAGATGATTTACAAATATTTTCTCCCATTAATAAGTTGCCTTTCATTCTGTTGATTGTTTCCTTTGCCATGCACAGATTTTTAGTTCGACATAATCCCCTCTATCTTTTTTGCTTTTGTTCCCTGTGCTTTTGGTGTCAAATCTGAGAAATTATGGCCAAGACCAACATCTAGAAGATTGTCCCCTGTGTTTTCACACAATTTCACTTCTTAAAGGATTTTTTTAAGATTTTATTTATTTATCTGACAGACAGAGATCACAAGTAGGCAGAGAAGCAGGCAGAGAGAGAGAGGAGGAAGCAGGCTCCCTGCTGAGCAGAGAGTCCGATGCGGGGGCTCCATCCCAGGACCCTGGGATCATGACCAGAGCCGAAGGCAGAGGCTTTAACCCACTGAGCCACCCAGGCGCTCCTCCACACAATTTCACTTCTTATGTTTAAGTTTTCAATCCATTTCGAGTTGATGTTTCCACCCTACAATATCTTTGATAGCTTTCTACTTTGTCTTATATTTATATCCCCTTCGTTCCCTTGTCCTTGCTTCCCACAAATTTCTGTTATATGCAAATTTTCTTGAAAATTAATAATATTCTTCTACATCATTTATTGGGTTCTCAGTGTGTGTTGGGCACTCTGATAAATATTATATATAGGAAATAAATATTATATATGATAAGTATATTATCTGTGGTAAGTACAGATATTCTATATGTGATCTATATACGTACATTTCTACTTAAATCCTCCACAACCCTAGTGGATGTCAATAAAGCCCTCACCTTACAGAAAAGGAAACTGAAGCTTAAGATGTTTGGAAAATTTGATTACAGAATGTAACTAAGTAAATATTAGAGAGGGGTTTAGAACTTAGACTCTCTTCAACATTCATGCTATACTACTACCAGGGTCTTGCTATAAAATAAACAAATTATGGAGACACTAGGTGGCTCAGCAGTTAAGTGTCTGCCTTCAGCTCAGGTCATGATTTCAGGGTCCTGGGATTGAGCCCTGCATTGTTGAGCTCCCTGCTTAACCAGGAGTCTGCTTCTCCCTCTCCCTCTGCTTTCCCTCCCACTTGTGCTCCCTCTCTCTCTCTCATTTTCTCACTCTCTCTGTCTCAAATAAATAAATAAAATCCTAAAAAAAAAAAAAAAAAAAAAAAAAGAAAGAAGAAACAAATTCTGGCTGGGGTATTAGTGATTACAAATATGGGTTTTTCTAACGAACTAGGATTCCATTTTAATAAATCATAATGAATTTCCCTTCAAAAAATGTATTTATTTATTTTTTTAAAGATTTTATTTATTTAGTTGACAGAGAGAGAGAACACAAGTAGGCGGAGAGGCAGGGACGGGGGGGGGGGGGGAAGCAGGCTCCCTGCTGAGCCGAGAGCCCGATGTGGGGATCGTGATCCAAGCCGAAGGCAGAGGCTTAACCCACTGAGCCACCCAGGTGCCCCAAGAAATGTATTTATATTGGTGAAAATTTAGATACTGTAGTAGTAGAGGCAGGACCCCTGTCTGGTTTCTTTGGTTTCTTTCAACATAATGCTAAGCACACCAATGCCTCTGTGTATGACGGAAGTCTAAAGATCAAGTTGCGTGGCTCCAAGCGCCTACCCCCAGAGCTGGATCTGGAATTAGGACCGTTACTTAGATCTCAGTTCAGTGCAGATAATGCCCAACAACAAACTGCATCTTTCTTTCAGAAAAGACTTCAGTAAACCTAGCGGAATGTGCCAAGTGCTGGGTGAGGGGTCTTGGAGAATGGACACACACAGAATTACTGGGGGGAAGATGAAATGTCTAAATACGTAAGTGTTGCCCAATATTGAGAGTAAAAATGCTACCCAAGTAAAATTACAGAGCAGGGAACATTCAGGGAAAATTAGCACGACTTTTGAAGTCACGTTTATAGTCAGTGAGGCGCTACTTTTAGAGCTATAGCTATGTTTTACGTAAAGTGAAACGTGTTACTCAATCTCATTGTGCTATTTCCCTATTTATAAATTGGAGATAAAATTCATTCTTTATGTTGGAAATATCTATTAAAATCATTATATATATCTACTATACCTATAGTATATATGCATATACTATACATACACACATGCACACACACACACACATACATACATACAAAATCTAGCATGGTCCATGACATAAACAACTCCTTCTTTCCAACTGCAGTATAAAGGGAAGAGGCTATGGAGAAATAGCAGGTTAAGGAGCTTGGAAAGATAGGGAAAATTTGTTAGAGCTGCTATCTGTTTGTTATGTGAGAAGAGGGAGGGAGGCTGGATCTAGGCAAAGTGAAAATCATAACGTAAAAAAACACTGAGGGGCGCCTGGGTGGCTCAGTGGGTTAAAGCCTCTGCCTTCAGCTCAGGTCATGATCCCAGGGTCCTGGGATCGAGCCCCTCATCGGGCTCTCTGCTTGGCGGGGAGCCTGTTTCTCCCTCTCTCTCTGCCTGTCCCTCTGCCTACTTGTGATCTCTTTGTCAAATAAATAAATAAAATATTAAAAAAAAAAGTGAAGTTTAGAACCAGATAAGGGAAGACCCTGGCACTATCTGAAGGAGTTTAGAAATACTTATGTGTCTAACATGAAGGACTACTGATGGAGCACAGGGATGTCAGTATGTCCTGATCATGCATTTGCTACAAGAAAACTAGGAGAAAAGTAGTCCTGAGGACTGATCAAAAGAGGAAATAGGTGGTACACCAGGAGATCATAAAATCATCCAGAGCAATGTTCCAGGGTAAACTATTGAATGACAAAATTTGGGCAATGACTGTGTAGATGAGGTCACTAGGATGGTACCAGATAGTGGTTAGCAACAGTACAGAGGTCAGATCAAATATGGACACAGGCATCTTGACATCAATATTGGGAACACAGTGTTATCATTAGCAGAAATAACTGTGTTGGAGTATACAATAAGGTTTAGAGAAATGATCAGTTTCTGGGTGTGAGCTTTCAAGTTCCAGAGGAATTTGTAAACATACATCTACAAAAGGAAAGCAGGAAGAAATACAATCCTTAGGGAGAGGAGCTGAACCTCTCAAAACATTAGATCCCATTTACATCTGATAAAAGATAGTTGGAAGAAAAGCATGCAGGGACAAGGGCCCCTCCTCCTCAACATGCCCTCCCCCCACCTTAAATGGAACACCATTAAAAGGATTTTACACTGCCCTGGAAGGAGTCCTCCACCCTTTGCCACATAATAGATAGATGATAAAAACCTGATCAGGTGACAGGTGCATAGGGGGGTTAATGAGATTAAAACAGCCAGCCAAAAAGCCCATAAAAACTTCTAGACTTAGAAACTCTTCTGGTGGCATCCCACTCGGGTCCCATCACTCTTTGGGAGCTTACTACTATCACTCAATAAACTCTGCTTTACTATCACTCAATAAGCCTTGCTTTGCTGCCTACCACACTGCCTGGTCTACCTCTTCATTCTTCGAAATGGTGTGACAAAACCTTCGTGTGCCCAAGAACCTTGGGCACTGAAGGAAAAGAAATCCTGCAACACACAGAGGTTGGAATGAAAGTTGTGGGGATTAAGTGAGGGGATAATAGAAATAAATTTACTTAAGGGCAGGTCCACAGAGTCTACATTTGAAGTACAGAAGGAGAAAACATTTTAGATTGAAAGTAATTTTAGAAGCAGGATGAATAGCAGAAGATAAAATATCATAGAAGCCAGAGTAAGGTAGTTAGTTACAGAAGAGATTTTCAAAATTGGGTAGGAAACAAAAACCGTGATGAGCCAAGTGGTCACTATCTTTGTTGGTGACAATTTCACAGAAAGAGAACTATTATGGACTAGTAATATGGAAGCCAAATTATAGAATTTAGGAATAAGTGGGTGGAGAGTACAGGAAGGTAATTAGTATAGAACAGTAGTTTCCAACCAGAAGCAATTTTGCTCCCAAGGGACATTTGGCAGTATCTGAAGACATATTTGGTTGTCACAGTGGAGGTAGAAGGGCTGTTACATTTAGTGGACAGAAGCCGAGGATGCAACTAATTATCCTACAAAGCACAGGGCAGTCAGCCCTATACAACAAACTGTCCCGCCTAAATGTTACTAGTGCTGAGTGTAAGAAACACATGCATACAATGAGAAGCTTTTTGGGAATTTGAGAAAACAAGACCAAAAATGTTTCCTTTCATGCCATGAGGTAGTATTTGCAGACATAGGTAAAGTAGACATTGGAGAGGGAACTAAATGTTCAGTTGAAAGAAGGTTTTACTGCTAGAACAGTAGATCAGTGAGATGGATATGAGATCAAACCAAGGACAGGAATTGAGGACTCTCCCTTCTGGAGCTTCACTCTCTCTTGTATGCCCACTCAAACAATTCTTCAACCACATCTCTTGGCCTACTTCCTTGACTACCATTTTCCTCTTGTCCCCATTTTCCTCTCATTCAACTTATATTCTTTTTTTTTTTAAGATTTTATTTATTTATTTGAGAGAGAGAGAGAGAGATCACAAGTAGGCAGAGAGGCAGGCAGAGAGAGAGGGGTAAGCAGGCTCCCTGCTGAGCAGAGAGCCCGATGTGGGGCTCGATCCCAGGACCCTGAGATCATGACCTGAGCTGAAAGCAGAGGCTCAACCCACAGAGCCACCCAGGTGCCCCTCAACTTATATTCTATACTCATCATTATAAGCACTCTTGCAAATGACTATAACTTCTTGGATCTTCACCTTTTCTATTTCATTCACCTATAATACCACCAAGTATTAGTAAAACCATAATGGCCCCACTTTTAATTTATAATGTCAAATCTTAAAATGGACTTGAAACATTATTTAAAACCTCTTCAGCAGCATGTTGACAGTTCCAGTTTCCTAAATGATTATTTCTTATGTCTTACTTACCTCTTTAAACTTTGTTTGCCCTTTCCCTTATTTAATTAGCTCACTTTAGGGAACCAGTTGAAACAGGTTCTCCTACTTCTCCATCATCTTGCCGCTCCTCCCCTTTCCCTTATTCAATGTCAGCTGCTGA
The DNA here is from genome assembly GCF_002288905.1 of Enhydra lutris kenyoni. Lineage (NCBI taxonomy): Eukaryota > Metazoa > Chordata > Mammalia > Carnivora > Mustelidae > Enhydra > Enhydra lutris. The sequence continues at coordinate 57,407,074 of NW_019154096.1, read as the reverse complement.
CATAGACTCAAATTCACTTAGAAAACAGAAACAGAAAAAACTCCCTCAAATTTCTACCACCTAGTCTTCCACATCGCTGCATCTACTTTGAAATCTCTGCCTCTCCTCCATTTGTAACAAAATAAATATGTTGCTGTTATCAAAGAGTGACCCCTTTACTTGCACCCGTATATTCTTTATCTCTCCTCCCCTCTCTTCTCTTCCCTTTCCTCTACTCCTTTTCCTTTTCTTCTTCTCTACTATCTCTCTCCCTTCTCCCTTGCTCACTTGCACACTCTCTCTCCACTCAAATATTTATTTAATACAAGTTTCTTCCTTGTTTTCCACATAATCACTTTTACTCTCTATTGAGATATTCTCATCAAGGTATTTATATACAATAGTACATCTTATATTTTTCTATAGAAAGTCTTTGGCCTACATAGCCCTTCCTTTACTGCCCTACTACTTCTCTTCTTTCCTGAAAATCAAAGTGAATGAATTTTCTATAGTCAATGTCTACACCATCTTGCCGGTTCCATTCAACCCACACCAAAAAGCTTCATGACCACCATTCTACTTGAGCTGTTTCAGTCAAGATCGATAATCATTTCCATTTTACCCGGCTCAATGGTCCTCAAATATTCTCTTACTGTATAGTGTGATTATGTGATGACATTAGCCATTACTCCTTGAAATATGTTCTACTGAGCTTCAGAACATCATACTAACCTCTACCCTCAGACCATTCCAACTTGGTCTTTCTATTTCAATCATCTACCTCTGCTCAATTTCTAAATGTTTTGTCTTCTATTCTATTTGCTTCTTTGTCAATACACTCTCTATTTCTCGTTGGTCAATCTCATTCAGCCAAATACAGCTTGCATGCCACTGTAGCTCAAATCTATACTTTCCATTTCTGAGCACTTAACTGAGCTCAAAACTTAAACTTACTGATTGTTTGACACATCCTTTTAGATATTTAGTAGGTATCTCAGAAATTTAATGCCCAAAATCAAGCTATACATTTCAGCACTATCAAATGTGTCTCTCCCATCTTTCCTATCTCAGAAAAAGGCATCAATATTAAGGGATATAATCCCGGGAACCATTCTTTATGTTTGTTTCTCACCTCCCACATCTAACGCATCAGTGAATTCCATCAGTACTGCACCCAACACACGTCTTGAGCCTCTCTCTCTACCTTCATTACTAATATGCTAGACCATTCCAAATTTTTTTATCTCATGGACTATTTCCATAAACTTATAATTAATTCTCTGTACCCTGTCCTGCATGATAACAATACAGTCTTCTTCAGAAATTAAGAATAAGCTTTGAGATTTAAATCCAATAATTTCATTATCTTGACAAAGCCCTTCATTGGCTTCCCACTGTCTTGTAATCAAATCCAAACTCCTTACCACAGTCTTAAAAGATCTCTAGGCCCCTGCCCTCCTTTCCAATCCTTTTCCCTCTCCCATCCTTTTCCCCCTCACCTCACTCTTATTCTTTGATTCTTATGCTTATAACTTTGGTTTAGTCCACCAAAACAAGCTAGGCTTAAGGTCTTTAAGCTTAATGATTTAACTCTCTAGAATATTCAGCCTCAATATCATTGCATGATGGTTCTCTAACATATTAGCTAAAGTGTCACTTTCCTAATAATTGTCTATGAAGGAACACAACACATACACACACACATTCTCTATCATGGTATAATTTATTTTCTTCAAAATGCTTATCATTATCTAGAATTACCTTATTCAGTTCTTTGTTTTTTTAACAGAATGTGTTTTTTTACCATTATAATCCAATCTCTACAAAAACAAGGACCTTGTCTTTCTTATTCCTTGTATTCCAAGAACCTAGAGCACTATCTAACACACTGGTATTGAGGACATATTATCATAATCAGTAAATTGCATTTTAAAAAATTACCAAAAAATGAATAAAAATTATTTTTCTCTTAATTGGAGGTGAGGTGACAGGATTTTTTTTAGCAAGACTGAAATAAAGTTGTCAACATGCAGATTATTTTACCTCTAGCTTGGAACTGCGTCCTATTCATCTGGCTCCTTTCTATCAGTCACGATGTGTAATTTATGATGGGTGCTTACTAATTATATCCTTAAGAAACTCAGAAACCAGGGGGCGAGAAGTCAGGGTTGAACCAGGAGCACTAAGGCCTCAAGAACAAGTGTCATGGATAATTTAAGAGACCTCTTGCGGTTGAGATTAGACATCACAGATTTGCAATAAAGTCCCAGCACCAGGTCACCCGTCCAAGGACGCTCTGCTCTCTCCAAACAATACCAGCGTACCTTACATAAGGGAGTTCTTAATAAGAAACCACAGCTTAAGAAAATTAAATATTAACAGATTTACTTTCTCCATTAACAGTCTATTGTTCCCTGAGCACCATTTAAAAAGTCTTCAAATTAAACAGAACCATCTTTGTCTCTGGAGCCAATCTCAGCCTGGTAATCATTTTCCAGGTGTAGGACTGGAGGCCTCTGTGAGGTGTCTATGTGTATCAACGTCAAGCGTGGTTCTCACATATGTCCACACAAGAGTTGGCAGTAATTGGCATGTGGGGACGAAGCTTTGGCCCTAAGGACTGAATAACCCCTGATCAAACATGTACCTGCCAGAAAAAATTGAGGCCTGACTGCAAAAATTAGAAAACAGAAAGCATCTTTTGTCCCTTTCAGGATTTCAGAAAAAGGAGACTTCCTATCTGTTGGCAAAGTTACCTCCAGTATTCTCAATTCTTTGGACATCAAAGAGCACTGAACTGAGTAAAACAGGCTCCTGAAACATTATGTCTGTCATCTTTCTGCATTTTCTACCCAGAGGCTTAAACACACACACAGAGACACACAGACACACACACACACACACACACACTCACACACACACACACATGCATCCCATTTGGGTGACTGCTCTGACATTGTCCTCATTTTCCTCTATAATTTGGGGAGTTCAGAGGAAATAGAAGATACATTGTGTTCCCTAGTTATGATGGAATTTGTTCTCCAGGGAAAGGGCTAGAAATCAATACCATAAGTTATACCACTCAGATACTCTAGTGTAGAGAATTTTAAGAAAATTAGGTATAATGTGGGACAAAATGGGGAAGAAACAATAGCCTCTGGGATTAATCCAAGTCAAATATGGTAAATCCAGTGTAGGCATCAGACAAGTATCCAGGCCTAAAGAAGCATGGTCGAGAACACAGTAGAGTGAGAAACTATATAATAAAGATTGTAGAAGTGCTAGAGTCTAGTCATTCAACCCAATGTCTCTGCTGGAAAATACCATAAAGAACAATAAAGCAGGACCAGACCTAAATATTACAGACCCTAAATATTACGGACCCTAAATATTACAGCCTCTATGGAAAAGGCAGATCAAATGGGGTTTAGTCCACCTATACCACCTTTCTATGTATCTTGTCCTTCATGGAAAAATATGTCTGGGATAAAAAAAGGAATAGAAAAGAAACAATTCTGCCATAATAGTAACAGATAGGTTATCTGTCCATCCGCAAAGGCATAATAAGATGGCACCCTACATTGATCTGACTAGTTCATACCCACTTCCATACAACAGTCTTCCAGAGTGGCTGGGAGGCAATTCAGCTAGCTGTGGGAGGCACAGGGAGAGAAATTCATTATTAAGATGACAAGTTAGAGAAGAAGATCACTAGGTCAGCCCCAAGCACTGAAGCTGTCTTCTAATGAATGCTTTGCTGATTATTAGAAATAACTGTCTCCACTTCTCTGGAAGAATCTTTTTTTTTTTTTTTTTAAACATCCCTTAATAGGTGTTCCTGAACTAGGATGAACAACTTTTCCAAAACAGGAGTTGATCTAGAGTCATTTAATCAATAGATTCATAATTAACCCACATGTTGTGTAAAGCACTATACCACATGTTGGGGATGCAGCAGGGAAGGGCAAGTCCAATAAACTTTCCCAGTGGAATTCTACAGAGAAAATGCAGCAAGTAAACAGGGAGTTACAATGTGAAATGACACTAAGGCAGCAGACAACAGAGAGGTTTCCTAGAGCAAGTGGTGTCTGCACAGACTCCTGAAATGTCATAGGAGTCAGCTGCATGCAGAGAAAATGGGAGAAATGGTGTTCTGTGCAGAAGAAAGAACATGTGCAAAGCCTCAGAAACAAAACAGAAATATGAAACATTTGAGGGATGGAAAGAAGTTTAGTAAGGCTGATCTGTGGCATGCAAGGCGGTTGTGGGGGAGAGAAATGGAGAGAGAGATGGGAGAGGTAAGCAGATTGAGATCAAGCAGAGCTCCAGAGGCCTCTTCAAGGAGTTTGATCACAGGGCTTTTCCTCCTCAGAGTTCTTTCAGTATTTACTAATGGTGCCAAGACCTTGGCACTTGATTCATTCTCCGGTATTGTTACCTGTGTGTGAGTGTCTGTGTGTGTGTACATGTCTCCAGTGAATATATGAGTACCTAGAGGAAAACAATCAGCATTTCACTTCTTTAAGGATCTTTGGATGCCCTCCAAGTAAGAGTTTGATCAATAATTCTAATTGATTGGTTAATACAAGGAATGTTTCATGACATTGAACTCATGACTGAGAGCCAGGTGGATCAAGTCTCCATTCAGATTAAACCAGTAATGCTTGGGAGGGAGTGTCCACAAGAAGAGATAAAATAATAAAAAGAGCTAGCAAAGTTCCAAGGAGAAATATGACACCATATATAATTAAATGTGAACAAATGAAGTCGTTAATATTTTTAGCCCTTCCCATGTGCTACTCAGTGCTCTATGTTCCTTCAATGTATTCCTTCACTTCTTCTCAAAATAACCCAGGGTTATTATTCTCCATCTTCCAGACAGGGAAAAAAAAAGGCACAGAGAAAGTAAGCAGCTCACCCACAGTGACGAATATTCAGCCCTAAAACTGGGACCCAAAAGCAAGCATTCTAGCTCTTCAGTGTACACTTCGTCTCTGGGCAACACTGGATCCTATTATAGACACACACACACACCACCTAGAAATAAGCATGGACAACTGTACACTAAAACATTAATCATGTCTTGCAGCCATCCAAAAAAAAAATGAAATCTTGCCATTTGCAAGGACATGGATGGAACTAGAGGGTATTATGCTAAGCGAAATAAGTCAATCGGAGAAAGACAATTATCATATGATCTCACCGATATGTGGAACTTGAGAAACAAGGCAGAGGATCATAAGGGAAGAGAGGAAAAAAATGAAACAAGACAAAACCAGAAAGGGAAACAAAACTTATAAGACTCTTAATCTTGGGAAACAAATTGAGGGTTGTTGGAGGGGAGTTCGGTGGCGGAGATGAGATAACTGGGTGATGGATATTGAGGAGAGTATGTGTTATAACGAGCAGTGGGTATTATATAAGACTGATGAATCACAGACCTCTACCCCTGAAATAAATAATACAATATACACTAATTAACTGAATTTAAATTTAAAATAAGAAAAAAACGGGGCACCTGGATGGCTCAGTGAGTTAAGCCTCTGCTTTTGGCTCAGGTCATGATCCCAGGGTCCTGGGACAGATCCTGCATCTGGCTCTCTGCTCAGCAGGGAGCCTGCTTCCCCCATCTCTCTCTGCCTGCCTCTCTGCCTACTTGTGATCTCCCTCTCTGTCAAATAAATAAATAAAATCTTAAAAAGAAAGAAAGAAAAAAACCATTAATCATGTCCACCTCTTGAAAATACGACTTTTAAATTTATTTATTTATGCATTTATTTATTTATTTATTTATTTATTCATAGTTATCTGTATTTGTCACTTTTTTGTGGTCTGTCCATCACAGGCAGAATAGTGAAGGTTGTAGAATTCCATAATGTCAAATCAAAAAGTCACCTAAGAAACCCTAACATCTAAGACCTTAACTCTAAAGATGAAGTAACTTAGACCAAATGCAGTGAAGTGACCCAGTTACTTCATCCATCCAATGCCTGCTCTCTGCCAGATTGTTCAGGCACTGAGAATGCCTAATAAGTAATAACAATTGAAATAATGAAGACCATACTCCCCTCCGCCCCCCCCACTGGAGCCTTCATGCCTATTGAGAGAGACTGGCAATAACAGAAGAAAGCATAGTGTAAGGTAGAAGTGAGTCACTGAAGATCAAGCAGGATAAGGGGTGGAGAGTCTTGATGGGTGGCTTCCTGAAGAGGGTGGTAAGAGAAGGCTCTGTGAGAAGGAACATACCAAGACAGCCTCGTGAAGAGCCCAGGAAGAGCATCCCAGGTGGAACCAGCATGGGGAGCCTCCACACCGAGACATGCTTGCACATGAGCAAGGGGTTCAGCACCACAGGAGCTTGGTGCGGGAGGGAAAGAACATTAGACACCGCACTGTGAGATTATCCAAGAGCCAGGTTTGGAAGGATATGGTAAGAACTCCAGAGAGTTCTTGGGAGGTCATCAAAGGGTTTGAAACAGGGGTGATCTGACTTTATTTTTATTTTATAGAGAACATTCTGGCACCTGTGTGAAAAGATGATGATAACATGGACTTTGGTGGAACAGTGGTAGAGATGGTGAAAAATAGATTTGCTCAAAGAATGGGTGAGAAATATTAGAGAAATTTCTCTCTCTAATATTTCAGTGAAGGGTGACATTGAGGTTTGGGGCTTGAGTAAGTACACATTGAAGACAGAAGTTAATATTAAACCTAGGGCTCTTGAGTTTTCAACTAGGGCTCTTTCGATTACTTCATGATAGTTGAGGCCATGAAGGGATTCTTATCGTCTCATCTCAGAGGAAAACAGGACATTCACAGTTAATAATTTCTATTTTGTTTTAAGTTTCAAAAAGAAGAAAAAGAGAAAGAAAGAAGAAAAGAAGCAAAAAACATTAGAGAGATTTCTCATTTCCCTATTTTCCCCCTTCTCTTAGAATTCAGGGTAAAGGTAATTAGAGCCTAAAAGCCTCAGAAAGGCAATAACAATTTCAAACATAAACTGAAGCTCTGAAATGTACGTTTTTAGCTAAGCGGTGGCAGCCATTTTAAATCCCTTTGTTTCTGGGTTAAGAATGGCAACACTTTGCTTATTTAAACTCATGGCTTGATAAACTCAGGTTTTAGCAGAAACATAATACATCAGCTGTAGTTTGGGTGTGAACAGAGCAATCTGGAGAGAGATTGCTTTCCGATTCCTGAAATAGCTTTTGGACAGCGTGCTCACTCAGGCTAGACAGATTTCATCTGTTCACCTTGTCTTCATCTAGCACCGTCTTTCTTCCCTGTCCTCTGAGATTCTAGCAAGTAGAGAAACCTCTCTTAAGCTGGGCTTTTTAGAGCAGACTTGGGGAGGAGCTGTTGTTGTGGTAAAGCACTGCACCAGGGTCCCCAGGTGGGAACAATGTCCCAGGTTTCCCTTCCCTGGCCCAGAGGTGCCACTTTTACTCACCCAGCATGTCTCCCATTGGAAAACCACCACTAAACCAAAGTCATCCCATCCAAGCCCACAACCATTTCGCATGTTGGAATGTGAATTTATTACCTGTAATAACCTTTTGAATCTTCATTTCTTATGGGTTCAAGAGTGATGATGATTTTTTCCCCCAGTTCTTTCTAATGCCACCTTTATTAATGTCATTACTGAGGTAATAGCCGGTGGAAAAGAATGGGAGCATTTTATTTCTCATCTTCCACTCACTCTCCTTGATAGTGAACATGGGGCTCAATTAAAAGAACATTGTTATGCGTTGTAGAGGACAATGGGGTCCTTAAGACCCCCCTCAGTGAACAAGCAAGACTGGGCCTTGACATTGCCCTTCATCAGAAAAATCCTCACTAAGACTCTTACATTTTTTCCATATCACACTTCTGGGACCCCTTGAGACTGAACTAATTTTCTAAGAGAAATAGAACGCAGTTTCTAAATATCAATCATCAGGTGACTGTTTCTAGCATGTTCTGCCTAACCCAGTGAGTCCTAACCTTTGAGACAGGGGAAAGAGAAAAAAGGGATGTATGCTGTTAAAGGCTACACTATTTGGGAGTATGTGTTGAGAGATTATAGAAAAAGAAAGCAAATGTTTAACAATAGGTGTGAATGCTACCAGTCACTTGTCTAGTCACACGAAACCCTCCCTCTCTGCCACTGTCAGGTCAGACTCTGTCACCTTGGGCCAAGTTCACACACACAGGTGAAACAGGGTTGATTGGGTCCCCATTCTTTTGAATGGCTGCACTCAACCAGCTGCTCTGAGGAAAGAGGAGTGCTGATGGACTTGGGGCAAAAAGGATGGGGGGAGAAGACAATGGGATGATCTGGAAAGGCCTGACCTCTGCCCAAAAGGGTGGGCCACCCTGGGGAGCTACAGTGGAGTTTATAGTCAAAGAACCACATATGTATTTTAAGCAGCAACAGAATGGTGATACCTCCTACAAGTGCATGGGAGGGACATTCATTCTTGAAAAAAGCACATGAGCTTTAAAATGAGATAGACTTTGGTTAATTACTGGTTCTAGTAGTTATTAGCATTGTGACCTTGGGTGAGTTACTTGACCTCTCTGAATTTCAGAATCCTGATCAATAATGAAAGCACCTGAGTCATAGACTTGTTGTGAAGATTAATACAAGTCATTCATGCAAGAACACTTAGCGCTGAGTCTAGCACACAGTAGAATTTAATCAATGTTAGACACCACTACCACCATGCATACCAAAAATGGATTCATAGCAAATGTACATTAAGGCTGGGCATGAAGGAGGGAGTATAGGAAGGATGACTGTACCTAAAATGGATGGGGTGCATGGGTGGCTCAGTGGGTTAAAGCCTCTGCCTTTGGCTCAGGTCATAATCGCAGGGTCCTGGGATCAAGCCCCACATCGGGCTCTCTGCTCAGCAGGGAGCCTGCTTCCTCTTCTCTTTCTGCCTGCTTCTCTGCCTACTTGTGATCTCTGTCTGTCAAATAAATAAATAAACTCTTTAAAAAAAATGGAGACAAAAAGTCTAGAAAGAGAAAAGCAAGTCCATCTAAATATGGACTTGGACTTAAATATGGGGGAAATTAATATTATAATATTATAATAAATATGGGGGACTTAAATATGGGGGACATAAATATGGGGGGGAGTCCCCTTAAATATTATCAAATATGTGGCACGGACCCAAACCTCTCGAAAGATTCTTATCCTCATCCAGTTCTCAGGGACCTTCCAGGTCACCTAGTAAAAGGATTTTTCATCATGATCTTTTTGTCTTTCTGATTCTATTTCCATCTAGCAAGAATCAATGGTGAGTGGAGCACTGAAAGTTCCAAGAAGTCTCATCCCCAAACACATCTAAGTCAACAGCTCATCATTATGAGAGTCATGTCCATACTTGTGTTTTATGCAGGAAAAAATACAAAAGGAAAGGAACTCCCAGCCTCCTGTTCATCACAAAGGGGGAAGCTCCAATTCAAGGAAAGGGCTGAGTGTCTGAGAAAGACCATCCGCTTTGGAAGCAAAGAAAAAGGATTCCACAGACGAGTCTATTACTTGCAGTGATGCTTCCTTAAAAACTCTTTTGCTTTCTAAGGCTTGGTTTCCTCCTCCATAAAATACAAGACGGTAAAATAAGAAGAGGAAAAATAAATATCAGTAGATGAAAATTGACCAAAAATGGACTTTTTCAGCAGGTTGGAACTCCATGGATATAATACAGGAAGTACCTTCCACAAAACATCTTGTGTTTGTCTCCTATCCCTGCTATAAGAAAAAAAAGAAAAAAAAAAAAGGACTAAAGTCGTGTTAAAAACAACATGAATTTATTCCCTTATAGTTCTGGAGGCCAGAAGTCCAAATCAAGTTCACTAGGAGAAGGAGAAAGACAAGATGCTGGCAGTACATGTTCCTTCTGGAAGCTCTGTGTTCTTGCCCCTTCTAGCCTCTGGAGGCTGCCTGCTTTCTGTGGCTGTGACTCCACCCACTCCCACCTCTTGCTTCTATCCTTTCATCTGTTTCCTCTTCTAAAATTAAATCTCCCTCTACCTCCTTCTGAGAATACTTGTGATTCCCTCTAGGGCCCATCCAGAAAATCCAGAATAATCTCCCCATCTCAAGAACCATGATTTATTCACATCTGCATGTCCTCTTTGTCCCATAAGGTAACGCTCAAAGGTTCGAGGAATCGGAACGTGGACTTTTGTCAGCCCACCTCAGATGCCTTTTCCCTACTTCTTCCCCTGTCTGGTCAGAGGAAGAGTGGGCAGGCATGCAGTCCAGCATGTTTGGAGGCAGGAGTGAGAAGATGTGTCAGTTGAGGATAAGAGAGGGATATAGGGCCACCGCATAGTTGAACTTTAACAAAGATTTTGAGGAGCCTGGATTTGAGAAGACTGAGGTGTGGAGGATGGATTGATCATGAAACGGAAACTGAACTTCAGCCTCACAAAACACACCAGAAGCTGCTAGAAGCAAGCAGGTCACCTCTCGAATTGCGTTAGCTCTGAGGGGTCTAATCTGTGTCCGTGACTGGCAGCTATGCCCTGAGTAAACCCATCATGACAGTTTGGCTCCAGGCTGTCTTGAAGACAAACATGGACATAAATATTATAACTAATCAATAGTCAGAATGGAACCTTCTGACAGAAGACAACGCCAGGATGGTTAAGACTCTTTACACAGAGAATACTCACAAAACACACACACACAACATAACAGGGCCTAGAAGCAAAGGCTACCATGTTGTATGAGCCACACTAACATGATTTCTATTTACTTCATATGAGCTGTTAATTGGATCCCTAATAGTCAGTATCAGATACAGATAAGCAGGGCCCTTGAAAAGCCGCCAGGAGGCTTGGCTTGTCGGCTATATCATTCCTGGAATTCTGTTCTATTGTTGTGTGCTCTTCTATTCTGACTGTAATTCAATGTTTTTGTGTGGTGGGGGGGGGGGCGGTGTGTGTCAATAATCTTATTTCTGCTTTATTCAGTGATGGGCTTACTTATCTAATGAGCTATGTGACTTTGGGAAAGTCTTTAAACTTCTCTGACTACCAGTTATCCTTTTTAAAAAAACAAGAGACCACCTAAAATGGTCTCTTCAGATATCCCATTATTTTTCATCTCACAACTCACACAGAATAAATGTCACACTGGGGAAAACAGATGAGGCAGTCCATTGCCAGGGGTTCCTGGCCCAGGGGCTCTGCTGTCCCAAGCTTTGCACATCCACCCGAAAGCTAAGGATCCACAGACCCGCACATCTGTAAGCCACTACAGTTCCACAATAGGACTTGGCATACAGAGGGTAGTGCTGCCTGGAAGAATTAAAGTCTGTGGGATCCCAGCTCTGCCATCTCCTGAACAGATGATCTTTCTCAGCTTGAATCATACCATTTCCTTAAATCACACTGTCACCAAAGCCATCAGTCCTATGTATAAAAAGATATTGGGCACATCGGTGCTTTCTAATTTTTTTTTTCCACTTTTTCCACTTTCTATGCCTCATCTGAACAGACCTACTTTGTAATTCTTTTGCTTAATATTTAAGTTGCCTGGTCCTCCAAGCCTGTTTCTTTTCTTTCTCTTTTTTCATACCTGAATTTCTGGGATACAGGTCTATTGTCAAAATACAAAACATACAGAAAAGGGAGAAACTAAAACTACTCCCAAATTCCATTACCTTCAGATGACCAGTTTCAGCATGTGGTGAAATCTTTCCAGATTATTCTTTATGCCTCTAGCATATCTGTGCATGATTTTGTATACACGCTGTCATCCTCACCTCTCTTTGCCACTTAGCGATTGGTTGCAGGTGTGTGTCCGTCTTCCCTTGTGATGACTGGACTGTATTACTTCGTACAAGTTAGACCATTGAACATGTATGCAATTTCTACTTTTCTCTAATTCAAAATAATATTTCAGATTAGCAGTTTTGTGCAAATTTCTCTCACGGCTTCATGGTTAGTGAAATTACAGAATCCAAAGGTGTAGACCATTTATGTTTTGATAGATGGTGATCAAACCTGCTACCCAGAAAGCATGAACGTGCCCTACTGGTATTTTCTGTGTGTTTCTGGCATCGCAGTCCCCAAGATTCAGCTGTAGTGTCACTCCTCTGGGAAGCTCTTCTCACCTCACTCAGAAATAAAGCGTTTTCTTCTCTGTTCTCTGCCAGACCCTTCTATATGTAAGGACCTATTTAGTAAGAGGCTTCCATTAAGGTTAAACAATAACCTTGTTGTTTAACCCTTAAACTGTCCCTGCTCCCCTTGCCCCCGGGGACTTACTTAAAATCACGTCCAGGAAACCAGCCCCAGGTAACAAAGCCCAAATACTAGGGTGGGTCAGGCCAGGTGGAGACATCCGATCAGTGGGGGGGATGCATACTGTCTCCCTAGTTACCAAGGAGTATGGGCCCCACCCTTTGGGCCCCTTTTGGGTGCCAATTCTGACCAAGGTGATAGGCTGGTTCAAATGTCTACTAGGGTAAACTGTAATTCAATTGGTCACCTAACATGACTGTGCAGCTTTCTCTGTATGTTACAGTTTCATTGGTCACCTGTGCGCGGCCAGGCCCAACCACGTGGCCTTTGACCTTAAAAGCTAGTCTGTGAAACAGAGAAGGGTCGCTCTCTCTTGTAAGAGGCGCGGCCCCTAACGTTCAGTTAGATTCTTGATGCTTGGCGTGAAATAAAGCTTTGCTTGACCTTTGCTTTATATCAGTCTCGCTCTTTTAATCACGGACCCATTTTGGGAGGCCATGACATATATACCTCTACTGTGGCTTTCATCACGTGCACAGAACATATTCCTCATGCCTGTCTCTTCTGGGACTACCAGTCCCCAAAGCACAGAGCTCACAGGAGGCCATACGCAGCACCCTTGCCTCTGGTTTCTGACCGTCTGGGCTCAGACACCAGCGGTGACATTTACTAGCTGCGTGGTGTAGAACATGCAATTTACTTTCTTTCCCCTTCATTTCCTCACCCGCAAAATGGAGACAGATGTGATACCTGCTTCATAGGATAGGTGCGAGAACTAAGATGAGATACTGTGTTGTATAAGTCAGGCTTCTCCCGAAAAACAGAACTGATGGGACATCTGTCTCTATCCCTATCACCATCTACCCCTAGCTCCATATCCGCGTCCGTTTCTACCTACCTACCTGCCCAGGGAAAGATTCAGTGAAAGGAACTGGCTCACACAGTTAGGGACGCTGAGACGTCCCCCCACCTGCCCTCTGCAAGCTGGAGACCCAGGAAAGCCAGGGGTGTCATTCAGTCTGAGTCTGACGGCCCGAAAACCAGGGTAGGCAATGGGGTGAATCCCCACAAAAGGGCAGGAGAAAATGAGATAAAGATGTCCCAGCTCGAGCAGTGAGGCAGGAAAAAGGGGGAATTCCTTCTTCCTTCACCTTCGGTTCCCTTCATGCCTTCCAGCGATCTGCGGACACCTGCCCGGGATGGGAGGGAGATCTACGTTGCTGACTATACCAATTCAAATCTCATTTACCCAGAAGCCTCCTCACAGACACACCCAGAAATAATGTTCACTCTGGGCACCCCATGGCCGGTCCAGCTAACATAGAAAAGTAACCATTTCCTATGTGTCAAGTGTAAATTAGTTAAACTCGGTGACAGAAAGAAGTAAACAGTGAGGGCTCATTTTGTGCCAGGCACAGTGCCCGCTGTATTACTGATGAATTACCTTCATAACTATTCACTTCCAGGTCATCTTAACAGTATTTTACTGGTTTCTTAATTTCCAAAGTTAACACTTTTATAACCGTTTGCTGCTTATCTTTCTGGAACACATTTTTGCTCCTATTTCCTCTTGAAAAAAAAAAAAAAAGTATGTGAAAGGTGATTCCTGAGACCACACCAACTCAGGATAGCAGAGAATGATAAAATGATAAACCTACGGGTCCCAAAGATCAAATTTCCCACTCTCTCACACTGCCTAGAACTCTCCGACCTGCAGGCTAAGTTGCTCATAACGATAATAATGGGAGTAATAATAACAGTAACGTTTACTGAACCCTTCCTATGTGCTTTGATAAGCACTTTGTGTACATAATTTAGTCCTCAGGAAAGCCAATTAGGCAGGCCCTATTCACCCCATTTTGCAAATAACAAAGAGATGACATAAATGACCTGAGGCCATGCTGCTGGTAGGTATCAGTCACTTTTCAAGCTTAGATTTAAAAGAAAAAACTCCATGTTCCCAAAACTCTAGACCACCCTGAGGATCAAGATGCTGCATTAGTCCGGAAGGATGCCCCAGGCCTCATCCAGTCGAGATCTTGGCAGTGGGGTTACCACAGATGTGGCTGAACCACCCCCCCACGTGGCTGACCCCCCATGTGGCTGGCCCTAGACCCGGGAGCACGCGGCCTCTGCTGGTGTCACATGAGAGTCTGACTCGCCTGCTGACCTGGAGGCTGCCTCCTGGACCCAGGCCACCACACACACCAGCTTCATGCATGTCTGGTGGCTCTTTTGTGCTGTTTCTGTATGAAGTCAGGTCACCTTCCTCTTTTCCTGTGTATCCTGTCAGGCACCTCCTTCCATCCCTTCAACGGCAGACCCAGTTTGGTGGTTTTCACTAAAACTGTCACTAAAAATGTCTTCCAGCTCTCCATTTCCAGTTCTAATTTCTGTATCCTTCTCTAGAACAGAAGAAACCTGAGTGCCTATAGAGTCAACTGTGAGTACACAAATGATTGAGGTACCAGTATGTGAGGCCAGAGGAAATGTTGGGAACCTTGCTACAGTGGAAAACCCAAACACATTCTAAGTAAGGTTATGGCCATATACACATAGGAATACAAGTCCAGATAAAATGGGAATGCATGTTACTAAACCTACCAGTTTTTAGTCTACAATGAAGGTAGAAATCTAAGCAAAAAAATAAATTCCAACTTAAAAATGTCCCAACTAATTCCAGTCTCTTTAAGCGTCTATGATGCAAACCCAGTATGCCTGCCTTCTTTCTCAACCTCATCTCCCCGTTATTTTCTTCAGAAGTGATGAGCTCCATCCAGCTGAATATTCACTCTGTGTTGCCCTGCTCAGTGGCTCCAATTCTTTTGCCTAAAATCCCACCCCTGTCTCTGCTCCGTGGTCATCACTGCCTGTCTATAATGTATCCATCCTTTGAGAACTTCTTCCATTGATATGCCCTTGACAGGTACTCAGATTTCTGTTTCCCTTCTAAAATTTAAAGCACTGAATGTCTGCCTTGTATTTTGAGTTATTACATGCAGGTCACACGCCCCCACACACATGAGATGTGAACCCCATGAGACCAAAGAGAAACACGACCTCTCATGTTTTATTTTCCTACATGATTATCAGTCACTAAAACACAGCAAGTGCTCCCCGCAAAAGGCAAGCTAATTTATAGACGAGGTATCTACCATAACACAAGCTAATACTTTTTGAATACTTATTGCATAGAAGATGCTACTACAGACTTCACAGAAATAGCTTCTATATTATTCTCAGGAACTCCCTGATGCTCTTCTTTCCCTCACCTTTTCTATTACAAATTAGGAAACTCTGGCACAGAGAGGTTAAGTTGCTTGTCCAGCATCACACAGCTATTAACCAGCAAACACAGTATTTGAACCAAGTCAATTTGTCCCCAGAGACTCCGTTTAGGCTACCACGCTGCCTTGAAGGGTAGTGGAAATAGAAAGTTGCTGACCAGAGACGATGTGCCCTTGGGGTGAGGGTACCAAGGCCAAACAGCATCTGTATATCAGGAAATGAAGAAGGGATCTTCAGAGAGTTTACTGCAGGGGGACTTCAACATAAAGGGCAAATAAGCCAAAAAGTCTGCTCCCAACAAAGACGGCACCAACCTTGGAACTCCAATACTTGTCTAGTTGGCTCCCATATTTTCATGCCACAGAGGAAAGAGTGTTCCTCATAAATAATCCTTAAATGTAGACCCTTTAAAAAAAAAGTGAGCTCAAATCACAGCTGCCACATGTATGGAAAGCACAAAGGAATCAATGCCCTTAACTCTACAAAGATAGAAAAAAGGACCAGAGTTTATTTCGACTGTTCTCTTCCTGACTAATGAACAGAAGGACAGAGTGAAGCCCATAAAGCCACACTATCCCCAAACTAGTCCCAGGGCTGACCGCCTTCTACCTGCACACAGCTTAAATCCAGTGGTAGCCCATGTTTTGCATTAGATGGAAGGTGAGAGACAGTAAGATACAATTCTGCTATTTGTTTTAGGAAACATGATATTATTGTTCTTAATCTGGGCTGATTTGATCCTAAATCCTAGAATTATCAAAGTGCTTTCCAATAACTGGTTGGAAGACATCCCCAGGACTGTTTGCCTAAGACATAAAAGATGGTAGCAGATGTGCTAGAAATTAGCTTGGCCAAACTCAGGAATTACTCTAACAATGCATGTTTATTCCATGCCTGTGGTGTGACTGTAACTGGGCTGGGCACTGTATTAACAAACTAATTCTTTGCGGACCAAGTGCTAGAGTGTTGGCCCTGGTTCTTTGTACTTTGAAATAAAGAAGGAATTTAGTCCTTAGGGAGCTCTGGGAGCTATGCCGGGTACTTTACACACATTATTTCATTCGTTCTCACAATAACCTTATTGGGTGTGTATGTTTTAACCTAGGTTTTGCTGAAGAGGGATTGACGCTTTGCCTCTTTCAGGGTTCAGTGAAGAAAACTAAAGAAGTCCTAGTAAAAATATTTTCTATGGGAATTAGAGGCTTGCACCACGACAGAGATGTCTTTCTGGAGAAAGCAAATGAGAATTGGGGAAGCCACTAGTGGAATTCCAAAAATCAGAAAATCTGTGCACAGAATCCCTTGGAACATCCAATCAGGAAATTAAAGATTTGTACCCCAAAGGAGCTGCAAACATCAGCAATCACAGGGAAGAAGCTACTGAAGCTTTCTCTGTCTTCATCACCTTCCCGAGCACCCCTGCGATCACCCTACAACACTGCCAGCACAGTCACATCTGTTCGTGTCTCTATCCACAGCTGCTCCTGAGAACAATCATCCTCTTTCTCATTCAGTGTTGAAATCTCACCAACGTAGTGAACTCTAACTTAGAATCATATAAGAATAAGCCTTCCTGGTGATGCTATTCCAAACTTACCCTTGCTCTACAGAGGACAGTGGAATGATGCTGGTAACGACGCCACGCTAACAACAGAAAATCAGAAAGATGCTTACGACAGTGCAAATTGGCCAGTAACGGCCTCGTTCTCACGCTGTGCTCTGCAGAAGTACCTAGCTCCACGAGAAAGTTGGTAGCCTAGGTCGTCGCAGAAATCTTCAAGGAGGCGTTTGAGTTGGTCTGTAGAGTTCTGATGGGCACATGGGAACAGTAGCTACATTCCAGAAATGGCCTGAGCTGAGAGGAGTGTGCTGGTGAACAGCAACTTATCTGCAGGACAGTGAATCGGAATGGGCTTGTTGTGTATTTCTTGTCCCCGTCTCCAGTCCCCAGCCCAGCCTGGATCGTGAATGAATAATCACTGAAATAACGATAATGACCTGTAACCAGCCGTGTTTAGAGACATCTGGATCCCTTCAGGCAGGGACAGTGAGCTGGAAAGGGCACATGTTATACTTCTGCCTTCTGTTACTCCTGGCGAAAAAACAACGTGAGCCACAGGGAAAAGTCTCAGAGCTCTAAGAGTTAATGAGTTGATTCCAGTCTCCAAAATCACTTTTTTAGATGAGGCTGGCGTATTTGACTGTTTTCTTTTTAAATGCAATATGTTCTCCTCTTTATCCTACGTCTTCAAAGCTATGACCAGGGAGGGGAGGAAAAGAGCAAAGCGATGAGTAAACCAGATATTTAGATGTAAATATGAAACCCACTGTTGTTCTGCATTCAAGAGGTACAGGATTTGACAATCATTACCCTGAAAACAGCTTTAGCTCACTACAGATTTCCTTTCTTCTCTGCGCATTTCCAGCGACAGAGCCATCATGAAGAAGGATGTTCAAAGACATCACATCTATAACCTTTGCCAAAGGCACACACAATCTTTGGAAGGAAGACTTTTATTTTCCCTGTCACCTTTAATGCTGGATATACCAGCTGAAAGCTGAATTCCAAGTATAAGGTCACTGCATGGAGGCTTCCTAAAGACACAGAGCTTGAAAAGAAATCTTTTCTGAATGTCAGTCTTATTTCAGCTCACATTTTCCTGATGCAGCCCAGATGCACTAATTGGCCTTGCTGTAGACAACAGAAAAGAAAGAAAGAAGAAAGTAAGAAAGAACAAAAGAAAGAAAGAGAAAGTTATTTGTCACCATCCCTCAATCTGGCATCCATGCCCATAATGAGCCCAGTTCTCAGTGTGGAAGAACTAAGAAACACACAGGAAATGCCCACAGAATAGTATTCTTGTTCACATATTCTATAAACGTCTACCTTCTTTCCCTGGAAAAGAATCCTGTGCATTTTGTCCCACTTGGGTTTTGAAAGAGCCATTGGAGATCTAAAGTATGAGAATCAGATGAAGACAGTTGACATTCTGTGCTTTAAGAACTGGGTGGTGTTATTTTTCTGTCTCCCATATTTGACAGCACTCCACCCAAGAACGCCACCCTCCCCATCTCCAGTACACATAACGAGGTCAGCTGTTTTAAACTGGTGACCTACTGACCACACCTATCTGATGGATAGGACTTCCTTTTCATGAGCAGAATTTTTAAAGAAAGAAAAAAAATTAGCTGCTTGCAATGGAAGGTTTTGCCAAAATTCAGATGATTTGGCAACAGGAACCCTCCATCCCAGCACAGAGTTACTGAGCTTCTGCTTCCTGTGAGTGGAGCCGACCCCTCTGCCCAGTCTCCTCCAGCCCCATCCATCAGACATGTGCGTGGACTCACCAGATGGTCCGCAGACACAAGCAGATCGGCATCACCTGGAGGTTTGTTAGAAATGCAAATTCACTGGCCGGGCCCAAACTGTCCATTCAGAAACCTCTGGTGGAGAGGCCTTCGACCTGAATTTTAACAAGATCCCAGGTGATTCCTAACACATATTTGAGTTTGAAAAACCTTGCACTCCGCTCATCCATTTGGTGCCCAACCTTGGTTAGCAATAAGCTTTGTACCACTAACCTGGTCCAGCAAACACTGCGATTTCCTTTTTTTTTTTTTTAATTACCTTACAAAAATAGTGAGAGATTGATGATGTGCTATTTTCCACTAGCCTGGATTCTGTCTGAAGCACCCAGTTGTTTTGTGACCCACCAGAAAATGCTGAGTAGATTTAAAAAAAAAAAAAAGCCATTGACACATTTGGTTATTAGTCATTGAAGTAACCCTGATTAGTTTTGCGTCAGAGGATCACTGAAAACTGCCAGATTTATTTCTTTGTTCACGGAAGCGCAGTTATTTCAACACTGAGATTTTATCTCCTCCTCAAAGGGCAGCAAACTGGTCTCAGGCTAACGCGAGAGTTAGAGCCAAAGGCAGTGGTCCATGCTCACCCAGCCACACTCCATCACAGGAGGTCCTTTGGCCACAGCCCCTTGCCTACCTGAGCATAAAGTGAGACCTCTCCCAGTAGTGACAAAAGCTTAGCACCCTCCCATCACCTTTCAGAGTCAGAGCCTCTCTGCCTCAAGAAAGTAGCTTTAAATAGCAGCCCCAAGGAATAAAACCTGAGGCAGATAATAGTGGGGCTCAGACTCTTCATTACCATTTGAAAACATCAAATGCTTTAGAACTGCTTCTGGTCTTTAAAAATCCCATCTTCCAATCCCTTCAGGCTAAGACATTCAGGAAACTAGAGTGGAGCCTCAACCCGGAGCTTCAGAATCATGGTGCCCTGTAACAGCATTTCGCACCTCTCTTCAGATCACCCAGAGCAGAAGAGTCTAATTGTTCATGCCCAATTTATCTGTGCTTCTCAGTTGCATTCACACGGGCAGCGTGGGCAGTTAAGAGGAGCATGGAGTGTAAAAAGCATTCCAATTAGCAACTGGTACTTACAGTCATTGAGGAATCAGCCTCGAGGTTAAGGTATTGATTCATTTTGATAATATCATATATGTTGTGAAATTTTCTAATAGTTAAACAGCCACTGAGATCTACTGAGGCACTAATACACGCGTCATCGTGTTTCACACGTCACCGCAGATCTGAAAATGCTTTGGACTTTTCAGCTCCGCGTGCTTTATTAGCACATGGGGATTCTGTGGACGCTGGTATCCGCTCAGGATTGGAGTGCGGGACCAGGGAAATTTTCTGATCGATAACTTCAGAATGAATCAACCTGTGTGGGCTTGTCCCTTTTCATCAAAACTGGGCTTACAACTGTTACCCTATTCCGGACGAAGGCCAGAGCTGCCGTGGTCCTCTCTGAGCTAGACAGGCAAGCCAACAAACTTGAGCAAAAACGGTGGCTCCTCTCTAGATACTCAGCACCAGAAACTGCTGCGGGCTGTTAAGAAGAAGGTTCACCCCAGAGCAGTGACTGGCCTTTGTTCCTTCAAAGTGACCCCTGGGGAGGGATGCCTAAGGGACTCATCCTTGCAGAAAAGGGATCTCAGAAGAATATATTCCTGCCAGGTTTTCCAGCACAACCAAGACAGTCCAGCTCAGAAAGGGCACGGGGACTTAAAAGATTTGTGTTGGTAAAATCCAAACGTTTACCTTGGCATTGGAAGCATCCCAATTCTGGTCTCTGCATCTGACTTTGTCTCACCCTGCTCTGCAGCAGGGACAACGTGGGCCTGCCTGCCTGCCAGGTTTGCTCAAAGACTCAGTGCCTTCCTGGAGCACAGTGTCATCGCTCTTTCTCTATGGATCTGAGGTCTCCCTTTCTTTGAAAGCCTGGCTCCATTCTGTCTCCTTCTCCAGAGATCTTCTAGAACAGCCCCCAGCCCTCACTCCTTCCCTCCTGCCTTGTGTCACTACTTGTGACCTTAGGTTCCCCCCCGACCCCTGCCACAACAGGTACCTTGCTGCCCTACGCAAAACACACCCCCAGAGACTGCCTTTGCTCCCAAGGGGATGTATCTTTATTCTTGCTTTCTTCTGTCACTAGGGAAAGACTTCTGCCTATCATAGAGAGGCTTTACCCCTTAACTCTCACCATTTTGAAATGGGGGACATTTCATCTCCCTAATATTACTCAAAACCAGGAATAGGAAAGGGAGGACGAGGCAGGTGGCATGTGTAATATAGTCCTCTTGGACCTGTGCAATATGTCACAGAGGAGAGCTCAGCTGCCTGAGTCACTGTACACTTAATAAATCAGGGAGCTGGGAATAAATCAGGGAGTGTTTAGGGAACCCACCAGACACTCATGCTAGTGAATCTGGCCTCAGCCTGGCCAGCAAGGGCAAGGCCGCTGATACACAGAAGCAAGCTTAAAACCTCCATGTTTTAGATAAGGTAACACTGACTATTCACTAATTCAAAAATACTTATTGAGCATCTATTCTATGTCAGGCCTGGTCTAAGTGCAGGAATTAGGGCAGCTCGCAAAGCAAGCACTGTCCCAGTCCTTGGTTACCACGCATCCCTATAGCGGGGGTACTCTCTGTGGATAGAGAAGGGTCTGTGTTTTTTATGCCCCTGGGATGCAGGTTTTCCACAATGCATAGGAGTTTGCCAGGAGGAAATAACATGAAACTAAGCATGAAATTTTAAAATTACTTAGGAAAATGCAAATTGAGACCCCAAGATCAGAGGAGAGCTGGAGTGGCCAGACCTCATTTCACAGAGGGCCTCAAATTCCCACGACGCCAGAACACTGTAGAATCATTATAATGGAACCAATAGAGATTTACTGAGGCTTTTTCTTCAGTTCTGGATTAAAGCCCAAAATGAACTTAAACAAAAATCTTATTCTTCCATGTCTACTATGGCTTCAGAAGCAGCAGATAATAGGTAATGCACATTAAAAGAATTAAGAGTTACCATAATTCCTGTTTTTCGAGATTACCTCTTCACACCCAGTTCCACTTTGGGATCCCATACACAGTAATAAAGTTGTTGCCAAAATAGCTGAACATAGGCATTGCCAATATAGAACAAGAAAGGGAAAGGAATAATCAATACAGCAGCGGAGAACACCGCCATATTGTCACCCACGCTCTCCTTCTGGAGAGATCCTAGCTGGAGAAGTGGCTCCCCACACTTCCTCTGATTCATTTATCCTATGACAGTCTTGTACACAATGGTTATTACAACGGTGCGCCATTCCGATAGCTTTGTTTATGGTAGTGTGCAGGGCAAATATTTTATTTTCTGACGAGTGCTTGGGTTTTATTCGCCAGCATTAAGACCGGGGTAGAGTGGCTGGAGCTAGGAATCTAGATATTTACCAGCACAAGGGGATAATGCGCAGATGCTAATGAAAGCTCTGGGGGTAGTTTTCCGGGCTGTTGAGTGTAATTTCTCACATCTCCAAATGGCTATAATAGGGAAACACCCTGAAAAGAATTCTCTAATGGCTGTGCGAATGCGGCAGAGGATCATTGGAAATTTAATGGGCCATGCAAAGCAGAGCTTTCTTCATTCATTCATTTGGCATAGTGTAAGGTGTTGGACCGAACATCAGACGCTCAGCTCCCCAATCTTTTTGCTCCTTTTCTTCCTTTGCCTCCAATCCTCCACCTCTGCCAAGTTACTTTTCTTTCAAAGATCAAGGCTGACCCCCTTACCTTACCCCTCAGCACGTTCACAAATGAGCTCTACCTCTCTGTGTTCATATAGCACCAAAGACGTACCTCTATTACAATTATTAACACATTTTAAATTAACTCTGTGTTGACTGCCTTGGATAGTTCGCTGGACTGGTTTTTAAAAGCAGAAAGCATATTTTATTCGCCATTGTATTTATTCTACAGCACCTTTCAAATGTGCCCTGGAAAGAAAACAAAAACACAAAGAAAACAAAAACACAAAGAACCCTCCATCTGTCCATCTACCTTTTCATTCTTCCTGGTACCTAAACCAGATGTGTGTAATGAACAAATGAATCCACAAGGCAGAGGAGCTTGGTTGAGTCTAAGAAAGTCACCTCATTTTTTTCTGTGTTCTCAGTGAGGGAATTCAGTGAGTCGTGCTTTTCAACAGAGAAGTAACATATGTATTCATTCATTCATTTCACGAATGTTTCCTATGTCCTTACTGAGCAGGACACCAGGGAGATGCCAGCCCCTACTCCCAAACTCCAGAGAATCCAAGGGTTAAACGCTGGGAGGAGCCAAGGCCAAAAAACATAAAAGAATGTTGCCCAAACTGTAGCTAGAAAATTCAGATAAGATGCAAAGTAAGGGCATGATCAAGACAGTAGAATTTTGCTTCTGAATTCCTAGGACCACCCACTGACTCTAGTAAAGGGCTGGCTGAAGAAATCTTGCAGCACAGGACTCGGAATACAAAATGTGCTTCCCAATCCCCAGATCTGGCACCAAGACAATGTTCTGTGTGGAGGAGAAACCAGCCCAGGGAAATCTCAGGTGGTCAGTCCACACGGCGGCTAAAGCTCCAGCCAGATATCCAGTCCTCATCAGTGCCCAGACGTGGCTCTCCAAGACTCCTGCCTCTGTCTGTGTATTTACCTGGGGCGCTCCTTCCCCAGTAAACACTGCTTCCACCCACCATACATTGGACAGGGTCAGTCTTCCTGAGCAAACTTCTGTCCGAACATGCAAGTCTCTTGCATTGTGCCATGCTCTGGACGAAGAGCCTCACATACTATGCCTCTTTAAAAAGAGTCACTTTTGGTAAGCTCCAAGGGAGCACCTAACCTAACTGCATCTGCAGTCTCTTCTAGGAGCAGAATTCTTCAAGATTTTATTTGACAGAGAGAGCACATAAGCAGCCGGAGCAACAGGCAAAGGGAGAAGGAGAAGCAAGCTACCCACCAAGCAGGGAACCCTATGCCGGGGCTCGATCCCAGGACCTTGAGATCATGACCTGAGCTGAAGGCAGACGCTTAACCTACTGAACCATCCAGGTTGCCTCCAAGAGCAGATTTCTTAATCAACAGCTCTGGAACTTCCTGATCAGCCCTCATGAGGTCATTTGAATAAGACCCCCTACCTTCCCAGAAGCAGGGGTAACCCTTCCTGAAATAATCTACTGTTTTAAGTCCCTTGTCCCCCCTTACTTCTGCTTATCAAAGTCTTCCATTTTGCACAACTCCTAGGAGTTCCTCTCTCCCCACTAGACATGATGCAGCCCAATTAAGGACTTGTTGAAAGAAAAAAGTCAAACAGATCTTTAAATTCACTCAGTGGAATTTCCTTCTTGTTTTCGTTCTTGTTTTTGTTTTACATTAACCACGGGGTCTCAGCACAGACGCTACGGCTGTTTACTACAGAGGAAAAGAGAGCACAGTCCCTGACAACATAACCCTAAGAAAATTAATCATCCCTCTCTGATTTGCACGTAGAACAAAGTATGCAGCAACGTGACTGTCTATCCTTTACCCCAACTTTCAAGTAGCTACTTCCCAGCAGCTCCTTCTGAAAGAGCAATTAGTGGGACTGCGCATCGCCGGCGGCGCCGACCCTCTCTGATAAAAGAGGCGGTTTCATGTTATCTTTAAATTTGCACGTCAAAGATTAGAAAATACAAATTCAAGTGACTGAAGGATCCACCCTACCAACTGCTGATAATTTCTGGTTGTGCCCCCACCCCCGTGCAGGAAGGAAAGCGGCAAGGAGGCTAGAATCTAGCTTCGTCTGGCCAAGAGCCCACATCTATATGTCTGATGAGAGAAAAAGAAGATGACATGATTTTGAAAACAGACTGATGAGATGCCTAGAATTAATTTGGGGCCTGGAAAAAAAAGAGAAAATGTCAAATCATCTCTAACAAAGGTCGACCTAAAGAGCAAGTGTGAGGAATTGCCTGCCTCCTGGCTTTCTCTGCGGGGAAGCCTTCATCGTGGCAGGCTGGCTGCGAGTCTTTAAAAAAAAAAAAGGAAGAGGAGAAACCTCTTGGATCAAAACGACTGGGAGCTCTATGACAGAAATGCACTTCCAGACTGAAATGTGTAACCACGGCTGTCACTTTGTTTTGCCTTTGCGCTAACTGAGCCAGAAGCGCCTGGAAGACCATTCTTCAGAACAGTCTGAGCAACAGAAAAGCCGAGCCCATCCTTTCACATGGAAATGTCCTTACCCTTCTGTACCAAGCATAGCCACCCAGGCCCTGCTCCCCGCCAGCTAGCAGCTCCAATGTGATTCAGGCATGATGTGATCTGTGGGTCTGTCCTCCCTGCTCACTCTCAGGATCCTTGGCCTTCTTTTCCTGTCACTGTAGTTGTCTTATATCCCTCCATCCACCATTGACCTTCTCGACTTTTTTCTGTCTCTATCCCACTGCCTTACCAATAGCCCTTTGAATGATAAATTTTAAGTTCTAATTTAATAATAATTTTCTAATCCGAGGACTTTTTCTTTCTGTCGTCATGATTTAAAGTCATGTCTCATATCCCAAATGTTAATCACTTTACATTTCCCACTGTAGTTAATGCAAGATATGTTGCCAATGTGTGGTGCATGAACTTGGGAAAATCAATGGCTGTAGGCATGGTTTTATTTGGGTTGGAGGGTAGACATGAGTGTCCTTCAGTTCAGTTCTGGAAAACACATGCTTGTCAGGCCTGATGAAGAGCTAACATCAGAAGCTAGTTATAACAACTTACATATGGCTTAATTTACTCCTTACTAATTTTACAGATGAGCAAAGTGACATTCAGAGATAGGGTAAAAAATTTGCCCAGAAGTGTATTTCTGGCAAATGGCTGAACCAGGCTTCAAATTTAGTTGTCTTCATTAGTGATAGATGTCTATGTAATAATGAATTCTGGAGCAGAAGAGGAAGGGGAAGGAGAGGGGGGCCAAAAAGAATGCTTGCCTCCTCCTGGATACACATTCCTCACAAACTCTCCAAGAAGACTTAAAATTCCAGGATCAAAGTTTCCAGTCCCTTTATTTAAAACATTGTTCCCATTAAAATGCAAATATAAGTAGAAATAGAAAGTTTAACTCTCAGCTCTCAGTCATGGTCACATTCATGACCATTACCCTTGGCTCTTTTCCTGAACCTTGACTTTGATAAGAACCAGTGTGCCAGAGCGAACCAGGATTCTCCGTGAAGAGCCTCAGACTTTGGAGGAGGTGGAGAGCTACTCTCATATTTTGGTCCTGGCACTGTGTACTGTGTGCTTTCCTAAAAGAGCTCCCCAGGGAAGTGTCACTAATTTAAGGAAATCTAATTCTAAGGAGGATTAGAAAAGGCTAAAGATTGAAACACCTACTCAGTATAAATTTTGACACTAACCCCTAACTTCTAAAGAGATATTTATGCCATCTGTTTAAAGGTGCCTACCTTGCCAATTTGATATAGTTGATTCTTGGTCCCTTTGTATATACTGTATTTCTTAAGGGTTACTAACAGGGAGGCCTTTTGCCTTCAGATATGGCTCCTGATTTATAACAAACAATTTAATAGCCGACAGATCCATTGTATTGAATTTAAAGGACCACTCAACCCTGAAACCAAACAAGGTACCAGGCAAAGGTCCCAGGGAAGGTGCAGGGGCTTTAAATAGCTGTGTCTTAGAAACAAAAGGAAAGAAAAGGAGGGGGGATAGAGGAGGAGAGAAGTGTGAAGGAGGAAGAGAGGGAGGGAAGGGGAAAAAAAAAAAAGGGAAAAGATTGTCTCTAAAACTCTTTTATTCTACAGATTGGCTCTTTCCTCCCTCTTTGCTCAGACTTCAAGCAATGCTACTTACCTACCTAGCCCAGGTAGCTGGGTTGAAGGATGCTTCAAGCTCCATATTCTTATCAGGAGCATCTAGATCTCTTATGTATTGTTACTAGTTTAATGACACACTGAAATTTACTCCCTCAAGTTGTTGGGTTTTGTCTCTGTAAGACAACCAACTCTCAAAACTGACTTCCAGCATGTCTATTGCCTACACAAGACCAGTAATTAGAGAAGAGTTCAAAACAATGAATGACCAATAAATGTCAACTGGGAGGATGATAACAATTGATAATGATAACCATGACCATTTTCCCTAGCAAGTATCTGAAAGACGTAATTGATATTGGGTAACTTAACATTTCCATATATGTGTATCTTTCACCAATTTTTGATTTTATTTATTTATTTGACAGAAAGAGATCATAAGTAGGCAGAGAGGCAGGCAGAGAGAGAAGAGGAAGCAGGCTCCCTGCTTAGCAGAGAGCCCGATGCAGGGCTCGATCCCAGGACCCTGGGATCATGACCTGAGCTGAAGGCAGAGGCTTTCACCCACTGAGCCAGCCAGGTGCCCCTTTCACCAATTATTTTTAAAGTCATTGCATAATTGGGTGTCCATGTATACCAAACACACACAGACTACACAACTGATCTTTTCAGTTTCATATTACCCAGAAGACTTAAAAGAAAACATCTCTTTCAGTTTCCATTTTTGCCGATTCTACCCTTCTACCCCAAAGAGAGATAGAAGTAACTGATTCACCAAATCTGTAACTCAGCCAGGTCTCCTTCCACTGCAAACCAAAGGACTCCCAGCTTACAGTGCCCTCTTGCTCTCAAGCTCAGGGGCCCGATGTTTATGAGGACTGTGAACAGAATTTTCATTCTCCCTCCTAGGAGAGCTGGCAGAAACCACACACCAGAGCAGGTCAAAGTCTCAGATACATCCGTATCGAGACTTTGCTTATGTGAGATTGTGCTGACTTCAGTGTGTGGGAGTAGCTTGTGGGAAACTAGTGTCCTCTTTTTAAGAAAGAGGACACTTTTTTTTTAAGAAAAAGGGAGTATTTTGGCACATGAAGTTGTTTCAGAAAATATATTATAAAAACCACCTACTCTACCCTGTTGTGGTTGTTTGTTGTTCATTAGTAGTTTTGAAAAGCAAATACAAAAGTCAAGTAGGAGAATGTATCAGACAAAATACCTCTCAGGTTTCTCTGCATCTGAGGATCCTAGTATGGCGGACGGAACAGGCAAACAATACACGATGGTCAATCATCTGTCGATGAGACTCTGGCCCTGAGGTGTCTGAAGAGCTTATGACACCAGATTTTTACAGAAGAGAAAAAGTAAACAGAGTTCTTTATGGTGAGAATTGTTAAAAGACAAATGAGACAAACTATTATTTGAGCAGAAACATTGGAATCGGCAACAGGAAGTGGTCAGGAGTGCTCCACTGACAGGATCTTTAGGAGGTTTTATAGAATGGCAGAAATGAGACAGGGAAACACAAGGACTCCATAAAAATCTGCTTTTTGCTCCTTCTCCTGCTTCTTTTCCTGCTAGGACCTGCACCCCACCCCACTTCACACATGCCACCTAATGCAAATAGTGTGTGTCCTCCTTGTAAGGGACAAGGAGTTCATGATTTCTTCAGAATAGATAACATCCCCGGCAGGACCAG
The DNA here is from genome assembly GCF_002288905.1 of Enhydra lutris kenyoni. Lineage (NCBI taxonomy): Eukaryota > Metazoa > Chordata > Mammalia > Carnivora > Mustelidae > Enhydra > Enhydra lutris. The sequence continues at coordinate 57,378,675 of NW_019154096.1, read as the reverse complement.
TGAGAATGACCAAAGAAGCCATCGTAGGCACATTTGGACCACCAGCAAACCATCTCAATGTCAAGGCCCCCTGGCTCCCAGAATAACACCTGGACCCGTGTGTTTGTTCTCACCAGTTCCTAGTTCCCTGAAGCGACACCTATACCAGACCATCACCTGCAACAAAAACCCCAGGACCCCCCAAAAAGACAAGATTCATGCTCCAGCTCTCCAACCTTTCTAAGTCTCCCAGATGCTCATGGGTATCTGCTCTCTCTAAATCTTCAATAAACTCTACTCTCACCTCCTGCTTGCTTTCATTTGATTTCCATCCTGCATGTAGCCAAGGACCCTCTTTGCCCGTCCTTCGGACCCCTTCTGGGTCCTCGTTCCATGCCTGTCGGCATCAGAAGCAAAGTAAGGAAAGTATTCATGAGCTATCGCGTAAAGTCTAGCTGGTTGTTTGTGACTGCTGTCCTTAGGTTTCAGTCCCGTAACCTTGAAGCACGTACAGGTTTAGATTTGGATTGCCCAGATAGGCCCCCACAGTGTTAGAGCCACTTCAGTCTAATGGCCTCCGTGTTTAATTAATTTAACAGCATGGACTTTGTACTCAACCCCAAATCTTCCGGAGGGGTGAAGGTAGAGTTTAATTTGAAACAGAGAATCCATGTAGGCTCCTCTGAGAACAGGGGTAGGATTTTGAGTTAATTAGAGCGTGATCAAGAGCCCACAGAAAGGATGTCTAAGTCCTCCTGCGTAAGGTATACGTGATAAATCTAGAAAATCCACCCAGTAGAGGGGGCTGTAGGCCTAAGAGTTCTACCTGCCATGATATGCAAATAAGGCAAATCTTAAGATTTCATTTTTCCACATATCTCCAGATGGTTGCTACAAGAGATGTATCAAATATATCTACATATCCAATATACCTATATGTATGTATCTGTTCATCTCACTATCTATACTTCTATAATCATCATAATATAGAAATTAGATTCTGAGTTGGGACAAGGGTGTGGAGTATCAGTAAAGAGAAGGGAACAGATATGGGGGAAAATATTGAAAGTACTTTTCTAGAAGTTTGAAAAATTTTGAAGTTATATATAGAAAGCTCACAAATCATTAGAACTGTACTCAAAAAGTTCTACTTGAGGCACCTGGGTGGCTCAGTCAGTTAAGCATAGGACTCTTGGTTTTGACTCAGGTCATGATTTCAGGGTCCTGAGATCGATCCCCTGGTTCTGAGCTTACCATGGAGTCCTCTAGAAATTCTCTGCCTTTACTTCTCCATCTGCCCCTCCCCCCCCCCAAATAAATAGATAAAATCTTTTTTTAAAAAAGCTCTACCTTACTATACAATGTGGTATCTAGGGGTTGGGGTAGAGTGGAATGGATTGGGACCTAATCTGTACATCTATTTTTTTTTAAAGATTTTGTTTATTTATTTGACAGAGAGCATGAGCATAAGCAGGGGGTGGGTCAGAAGGGGAGGGAGAAGCAAGCTCCCCGCTGACCAGGGAGCCTGATGTGGGGCTCCATCCCAATGACCCGAGCCAAAGGCGGATGCTTAACCAGCTGAGCCTCCCAGGTGTCCCTGCATCTATTTTTGAAAGTCTGGCCCCGAAAGGTGCAGTTCCAGGTGTTTTGAAGACAGGAAAAATGTTAAGGTTGGTGATAAAGTACCCAGGACACAGGAATAAAGATTAAACAAGGGGACAAAGGAACTTATCCAAAGACTGGCAAGATACTGGAAGGGAGTTCTGAGAGATGGTTTTCAGTGGGACAGATACTCTTGGCTGACGGAATGCTGTGCCTTTTGACTCACATTCAATAGAGCTGTTAATCCCAATTCACCAAGAATATAGAAAAACAGAACATTAAGACTAGCTCATAGGAAAGTCATGAATAGCTTCAGTAATGATGGGAAACTGTCCCTTTCTTCTCCTCACTGCAGCCCCAGAATTGAGCTTGACTAGGATTTGGAGACCAGAGATGTAAAGCTTTGGAGCTGCCTTAACAGAGGAGGCCAGGAGATGTCAGGACAGAGACCACAGGACAGAGACCACAGCAGCTCCCATCAGACCTTTTTTTAAAAATTATTATTATTAACATGTAATGTACTATTTGCCCCAAGGGTACAGGTCTGTGAACCATCAGGCTTACACATTTCACAGCACTCACCATAGCATACCCTCCCCAGTGTCCATAACCCAACCACCCTCTCCCTACCCACCCAACCCCCAGCAACCCTCAGTTTGTTTTGTGAGATTAAGAGTCTCTTATGGTTTTTCTCCCTCCCAATCCCATCTTGTTTCAATTTTTCCTTTCCAACCCCGCCCTGCCTCTCAAATTCCTCATATCAGAGAGATCATATGATAATTGTCTTACTCTGACTGACTGACTGACTTCACTCAGCGTAATACCCTCTAGTTCCACCCACATCATTGCAAATGGCTCCCAAGAACATTGTAGAACAGCCCTGCAGTTTTCTACTACAGGAGAGAATTCTAAGTCCCTGTAATTCCAGTGGTGGTAGCTCAAAACCAAACAACACCTTCCACTCACCGTCCATGATAGGATTCATACTTTTTTTTTTTAATTCTCCCCAGGCTACATCTAACTGAATAAAATGCCTCACAATGAGAAATCGGATGGTTGCACGTTCAGGGTTGCCTTTGGCGGTGAAGACATATTGCCAGTGTCTTCTATGCTTTCCACAAGGGAAAGTATCTACTTCAAAATATTTTCGTCAGGTTGGTCATAATAGAATATCTCAAAAACACGAGATTTACAATGACTTTTCATTTGTCTTTAACAGATTCTTGTATTGATCAAGTACCAAAACATCAGAAACTTGCTGTATTATTCAATGTTGACTATTTTCACTCAGAGTAAGATCCACCTTTTTCCAGCTCCCTGCCCTCAATCTAACAACAGACTTCATTACATCCACAAATGGCCAACATTTGGCAATATAAATTTATTTTAACTTAAACGTTCAATCCCTTACAGACGTAGAGCATAATAAGATCATGTGTTAGATGGAATTATTTTAATGTTAATACACACTTTAGAAAATATATAGTTAGTTCAACCATTTCATAGTTGGTTAAGGGATGGTAGCCAACTTCTCTAAAGTAACTCAGCAGAACTAGAAGTGCATTTTAATTTTCCGACTCCAAGTTTTCTGGGTTTTTTTAAGGTTAATCATAACAATATCAGTAATGATTCCAAAAGTTCGGTTACTTACATTTTTAAGTATTTTCAGATATTAAGGTCTTAAAAAAAATATTTCAACCACAGGCTAATCTCCTGGTTCTAGGCTGAAATTTATTCAAAATATCACTGGGCCTCTGAAAAGATATTTAATGATTTGGACAACGATTGTTTGAATTTATAAAGACCAACAAGAACAAGGAAAGAAATTTAATAATTTGGATTATTTAAATCAAGTTTTATGGCTCACTTCAGAAAGGTTCACTTGAAAGGAAGAATGGTTGCAAATTTCTTCATATGATTAGTAGATACTTAGATGGCAGGGGGCAAATAAAAAACTTTGGGCTCTTATAAGGTTTACCATTAGTTTTCCACAGACAAAAGAGTATGGTAGTGAGGGTCACTCCACCAGATCATTAACTAGAACCTAGTACAGAAATAAATTAGACAAAACACAGCACACAATGCAATGCACACACTTGGCTTTCTCTGCATTGGCCCCATGATTGAGTGAGGCTAGATGAGCAGCCTATTCAGATTGAAAATAGCTCCCTTTGACCCAGAGGAAGAAAAATGAAGTCCTTTATAAGGTAAGGCAGCAAAAACTAAAATGGAACATTATGCCATATATCCACAGTGCACAGCCAATGAGCATCATAGCAGAAGAACACTGGCGGGGGAGAGGAATGGAGATGTCAGAGAACATATGGGAAGAGTGTCTTCTGTGCAATTGTGGTCAGAAATAGAAATCCTTTTACTTCTCGGTATTCTTTTTCTTCCTTCTTTTCTCTTTTTCTTCCTCCAATTCATTTAATGCCAAACTAAAGAAAAGATACTCCCACTAGTTATATAGATATAATTGCTGAATAATTGTAACCTCTGAACAGGATACAGTAGAACATTATATATATATTATTTATTCATGTATTTATTAATTGATACACAATATAATGAAGATGTACTAAGTATAGGGCTGTACTCCCTAATGGTGATAGAGATACAATGACTATTTTTGCTCTCTTGAAGTTGGTCATCGAGAAGAATGACCTGGATAAATTCTAAATTGCAACAAGTATCTTTTTCTTTTTTATAACATCTGGAAATAGGAAGAAATTAGCAAGGTAACAACGCTTAAGACTGTCTGAAAAATAGAACATGGGTAATTTGGATGAAGGGAAAAGACGACAGACCAGACCAAAACATGTAGAAAAAGATGGTTACAAAGAGAGGCTAATTTCAGAGGTTGTTCAGGCTTGGGTTTGATGAAGTTAGAGAAAATGAGAGGGCTCTGGGGAAATCATCAGGGTGCTTAACGGAGGAACTTTTTTTAGAGCAGCAGGCTGCTTGGAACCTTCTCTATTTTATGTTTTTTTTCTTTCTTTCTTTCTTTTTTTTTCTTTTTTCTTTTTTTTTTTTTTTTTTCTGACCAGGGATTGGGACTGAAAAGTAGGGCGATGTCTCAGAGGACTGGCTACTCCAGAAAAAAGAGAGATTCTTTGCCACAAATACAAAGCATGAGGCACATCTTCAGTAGCATACGTCAGCAAACTCCGAAAGATGCTAGAAACAGGCTTCTGCAGTCAGAACTGGCATCCCCAGTAAGGAGAGCTGGGATTATAAATGGCAAATAAAACCAGACGTTTGAAGAGAACCAGTAACTTGAAGGAATGGCAACCCATTCAACGATTAGAAGAACACTCAAGCATTCAAGATACAGGAATGTAGATATAATGAAATTAAACAGTGAGTAAACAGACATAGGATAATGAGAGCCAGGGTTCTCCCTACTGGACCGAACATTACAGATAAGCAAGAGGAAGAGGTTAGAACAATCCTTGTGGTAATGGATTGGGGTTGGAGACGTCAACATGAACTAATGTTTAGATTAATATAGACACAGATAGATATTATATATCTATAGATATATAGATTATATATAATATAGATTATATATATAAATCTATCTATATTTACAGATAGATCAGTACACATACATACGACTTCTTGCTCCTTCAGTCAAGAGGAGATCCCAGTAGCAATGAACAAACCTTGCCCCAGATCTTGGTTTCTAATACCGTTCTCAAATAAAAGGAAGTAGGGCTCCTGAGAGAAATGGCTGATTATAGGTCTGAAGCAGTACATTTACAAAATGAGCCTGGAGCAGCTTGTGGTGTCAGAAAGTAAGGTAGTGCCAGGAAAAAGATCTTTTAAATGATGGGAATGTGTCAAAGGACACAGGAGCTCTAACTGTATGAACTTCCATAAACAAACCTGAAAGTAGTGTCAGAAAGTAAGGCAGTGCTAAGAAAAAGATAAACAAAGCTGAAAATTTTGAACAAAAAAATAAATATATAACATACTATTCAATTATAAACAGACATATAAAATAAATACCCATGAGTCCATATTGATACAAATAAATGATTGAGTGAATAAATAAATAGGGAGAAGAGACACATCTTATGTGCAGAAAGAAGACCAAATAATTTATATAGCTACTCCATCCTCAAGGATGTGGAACATAATTCCCTATTCTTTAAGTGAGGGCTATAAATGGTGACTTCCTTCCAAAGAGCACATTATTCAAGGACAGTGGAGAGTGTAATTTTACAAATGGAGAAACTTGACAAACACACCACTGCAGCCAGTGATCAAGGTCATTCTCACTTGTTTCAGTAAGCTACGTTGATAGCATTGTGATAAGATATATTTGATATATTCTTGATATATTGTGATAAGAATCACACTTTACCTCTGCAGTCTTCCTTCCCCAAATCTATAATCCTAGTCTAATCATAAGAATAATATCAGGCAAATTTCAATAGAAGGACATCCTACAATATATTTGACTATACTCAAAACTGTCAATGTCGCCTGGGTGGTTCTGCTGTTTAAGCATCTGACTTTGGCTCAGGTCATGATCCCAGGGTCCTGGAGTCCAGTCCCTTGAAGGGCTCCTTGTTCTGCAGGGAGCCTGCTTCTCCCTCTCCTGCTCCCCCTGCTTGTGTTCTCTTGTGTGCTCTCTGTCAAATAAATAAATAAAATCATAAAAAAACAAAACTGTCAATGTCACCAAAATTAGGGAAGTCTGAGAAATTGTCCCAACCAAGAGGAACCTAAAGCAACATGGTGATTCAAAAATGTAAAGCAGTATCCTGATAGGATTCCAAAACAGGGAAAGGACCTTGGCTAAAAACTAAGGAAGTCTGAATAAACATGGAGTTTAGTAATTAATAATGTATCCATATCAGTTCATTGACTGTGACAAATGTGTCATACTAATTAATGTAAGCTATTAATAAGGGAAACAGTACAAGGTTGATGGAAACTGTATTATGTTCTTCATTATTTTTCTGCAAATCTAAAAATGCTCTAAAAAGTGTACTTTTAAAATCATTAAAATATAGTAAGTGTACTAAGACAATGCAAAAACCTGCTTACCACCCTTGAGCCCATTAAAAAAAAAAATCAAGATATACTGCAACAAATTAAAAAAAATTCTAAAAAAAAAAAAACAACTCACGTATCCTTGTATCACTAATACTTCTGTATTATACCTTGTGATTCGAGAAATACTGGTGAGCAAAGAAGTAATATTTCTAATTCAAGAAAGAATTTGTTGTGTTACCTCATATGAAAATATTATACAGATTCTATCTGGAAACATCTTATATGTTACCAATGTCCTGGAAAAGGAATAGAGGGACAGTGATAAGATTCTTACCATTTTGCAGGGTAGATAAAAATACTGATTAAACAGATGTTTAAAGGAAACGTATAGGGATTTTGTATTAAAAATTTAAGAGTACCCACGAAAGCAGTAGTTCTCAAAGTGTTCTGCAAAAGGTTGTGCAATATTATTATCACCTATTAATGATGATTATTATTAGTAATAAGGCTAATTATGGGGCCTATCCCAGACGTAACGAATCAGAAACTCTGAAAGTGGGAACCAGCAGCCACTGTTTCAATAAACCCTCCAGATAATTCTGATGCTCTCTAATATTTGAGAACCACCACACAGAATTTACAACTTGAAAAATAATAGTAAAGAAAAAATAAACTGTAAAAAGTGGTAATCAATTCAGCATATGGCAGGTTAGAAAAAAAGAAACAAACACTAAGAACATACACAAGAAAAATGATCACAAGAATTAACTCAATCACAAAGAAGTGATCACAATAAAAAGGCAGAGTAAAACTGAGGGAAATTGATTTACTCCTAGATTAAGTAAAATTTCAAAATAAAATCAGATGCATGCTGGTTGCAGATGACATAAAAAATGGCAGAAAATGGTTAAAATCAGAGAATGAATAAAAACTAACAAGACAAATTTAAACAATAACAAAAAACAAATATAGAATTATTAATATCAAACAAAATAGAATTTTAGGTAAAAATATGAAATGGAACAAAGAGAGATATCACATTTGATAAAAATTGCATTTGTCAAAAAGATGAGAAAATGAGGTTTTTTTGAACCTCACAATATGGATTTAAAATATAGAAAACAAACAGTAATACGAATGTAAGGAGAAATAAGGAAAGCTAAAATTATACTTGCAGATTTTTACATATTTCTGGGGAATGAGTGGGATTCTAGGGTGAGGAGCAGGACTTTCACTTTTGAAATGATTTATTTTAAATTTACATATTAGAAATGGATTTTTCTCACTGTGAAAAAAAATGAAAATCTAACAAATAATAAAGCTAAATTTCTCCTCGATTATTTATACCAATCCCAGTCTTCTACACAGTTACCCATTCTATGAGTTTGGTACTATTCTTGTAAACATTTTAGTTTTTTAGGTTTTTTTTAAAAGATTTTATTTATTTAATTGAGAGAGAGAGAGAGAGAAAACTGTGTACACAAGCTGGGGGGGAGGGAGGTGCAGAGAGAGAGAATCCCAAGCAGACTCCACACCGAGTATGAAGCTCTAAGCGGAACTTGCTCCCAAGACACTGATGATCACGACCTGAGCCGAAGTCAGACGCTTAGCTGAATGAGCCACCCAGATGCCCCTCAACATTTCAGTTTTAATAGCCCTTATATAATATATGGATCTATCAAAATACAGTTTGTTTCATTTGCTTTCCTTTGCGCTTGACCAGTTTCACATAAATGATAGGATCTTTATATTTCAATCTGCATATTTCTTTTTGTTTTTTTCTTCTTTTTTTCATACAATGCTTGGAATGAAAATCTCTCACTTGGAGAACTTTCCATGTCACGATATAAATATATCTCATTTTATTTAACTGTTACTTAACATACTATTGTTTATCTTACCATTATCTTACTGGTGAACTGTTTCTAAATTTCAGCTGTGTCTTTATGCATACTACCTTGTGCACACGTATGGTTTATTTCTTTGGAATCACGGATACATCAAAGTGAGCTTGTTAAAGGGTATGTTCATTTAAAATATTGGTAGATTATGGCAGTTTGCTTTCCACAATGGCTACGTATATGCACCAATGTAGGGTTAGAGTTCCTGTTTTCCTACAGGCATTACCAACACTTGATATTAAATTTATTAATTTTTGCCAAATGAATGAAATTCTATTTCATTATTGGGATCATTTTCATTTCTCTTATGCCTATTTGGATTTGCCATCTTTTGAACTCCCTATTTTGTATCAAATTTCTTTGTGGTTTGTTTGTTTAATTTTGGTCTTATTGACTTGAAGGGATTGTTACATACATTAATCTTTTGCATATTACACTTAGGACAAAATTTTTTTCCAAACATGGCACTTGTCTTTTAATTTTGTTAATGTTCTATGGATGTTTTCTTTCAAACGATAGCTTTTGGACTTTTGCACATTTTTATTCATGTAGTACAGGTGTTTTAAAATTGTCTTTGCAAAAACTGTAAATGCAATGACAAGGGAATAGAGATAGAGAGGCTTTTTCCCAAGAGATTAGGAGAAACTTCCCAAGAAAAAGTGCTGGAACTCTCCAGATGGACAAGACAGGAATGCTTTTTTTCCCTTCCTTCCTTCCTTCTCTCTTTCTTTCTTTTTTTCTTTCTCTTTCATTCTTTCTTTCTTCCTTTAAGAGTTTATTTATTTATTTGTCAGAGAGAGAAAGAGAGCACAAGCAAGGGAAGCAGCAGGCAGAGGGAGAAGCAGGCTCCCTACTGAGCAAGGAGCCAGATGTGGGACTTGATCCGGGACCTTGGAATCATGACTTAAGCCAAATGCAGATGCTTAACCAACTGAGTCACCCAGGCATCCTGGAATGCCTTTCTCTAGCCCCCCTATCCTCCCCTCCCCACCTCAAGATAGGGAATCTCTACTTAGGAACCAATGTGAGTTGATTATTTAGGCCATGCAAGGGTATGGAGAGAAATGGAACTGGAGGAAAGGCAGGATGCCCTGTTTAGCATCTGGACTCTTTTCAGTCTCCAGAAATAACAGGTGGCATTGACGATGTCACCCCAAGAACAGAGCTAGCCGCACAATTGCAGGGGAAGACACTGACCTCCAAGTGGAGACCCCATAAAGAAGAGAAGACAAACTCACAAAAGGTTTTGTGGAATAAATGGAGACAAAGGATCTCATGTTCGTCCAATGGGGCTAACCTGCGGCCATTCAGACTGGGTTACTACTGGGATCCTACAGTATATATTCACCATACTTGACCTTTGGCCTCTATTTCCTGGTCCTATACTTATCTGGCTTTAGACTGGGAACAGAGCCTTGGATTTGAATTCCAACTTGGATACTGATGAGTTGCAACCTGTAGGTCACTCTCCAGACATCAACTTCCCATTCCTCTATGAAATGAATGATTTAGATGATTTAGCTGGGCCTCAGTTTCCCTCCTATTCTACGAAAGCACAATTTTATATTTCATAGTTGGAATGTTGAGTAAAGCAACCTCATAAAGTAAGAATACTTTGAAAATAATAAAAACACTATAAAAATTGAACGCACTAGTTATTAGGCTGCCAGCCTTCTCTTACTAAACAGGGAGAGAAGTGGAGAGTAGTGTCTATTAATAGGTCTGATTCACTACCTGAAGCCCAGAGACAGAAGACATAAAAGTGAAGAAGGCATTTGAAAATTATTTTGCCAGTTAAAGTGTGAGAAGAAAAGAAGAAGTGATTAAAACTACAGATCAGCCGACGTAAGGCAGAAAGAAGAAACACACACAAACACAGACCATTGTGAAATGCTTCAGAAAAAAAACACAAAGATAATTGTGACATCAGAGCCCAGGAGCAGGTAGTGTATATAATAGCATATTTAGCACATGAAAAAACAGGACACCCAACTGAATTTCAGATAGGCTATTGATAATTTTTAAATTTTATTTATTTGTTAGAGAGGCGGGGTGGGGGAGCACATGCAGGGGGAGCAGCAGGCAGAGGGAGAAGCGGGTTCCCTGCTGAGCAGGTAGCCTAATTCGGGACTCGATCCCAGGACACTGGGATCATGACCCGAGTCACAGGCAGATGCTTGATCGACTGAGCCAGCCAGGTGTCCCTATTGATAAATTTCTAATGAAATTATGTCCCAAACAATAAATAAGTGTCCCCCCCCAAATATTCATTGTTTATCTAAAATTCAACATAACTAGATATCCTGCATTTTATTGGGCGACCCTACTCCTATTTTTATCTCAATGTCAGTCTAAGGGCAAAACCAGCTCTGAAGCCCTGGAGATCCTGTTCAAACTGGAGAAATATCCAACAACATCTCTTAAATGACTCACAGACTCTTCAACATAATACATCGTAAGCTGAACTTCTGAGTTTCTCCAGCCAGAAATCCTTCCCTGATGGGTCTTCTACTTTACTGCCAAAATCCGCTTCACCACAAGGGCTCACAAACCTAGTCCTCAGGACAGGTCTCAAACCCCACACACATCTCCCCATCCTCACCTCCTCCACCTTCATTCAGAACCCCACGAACTCTGGCCAGGATTACTCCAATTGTCTAGAGGGGACATACACTCTCCTTCAAACTTTTCTTCACCCCCTCCCCACCACAGGGGGTCATTTTATTCTATTTTGTTTTATTTTTTATTTGAGCATAGTTGGTGCACAATGTTACATGCATTTCAGGTATAGTAGAGAGTGGACCGTTTTATTTCCCTGCTTATAAACCCTCAGTTGCTTCCCCTTAAACTTCATACATAATTAGACTTCTTACCATGGCCCATGAAGCTGAATATGACCCTTCCCCTGGGTCCCGGTGTCACTTGCCCTGCAACCCACTGTGCTCCACCAGCCTCCCTCTTACTCTCTCGAACATGCTAACCTTTCCTCCCTCATCAACACATTAGTGCCCCAGGCTCTCTTATCCTCTGAGGTTTTATCTAAATATTATCTCTGCAGAGACTTCTTATCCAAAGTTGCTCCAGCAAGCTGAGCACAGAGTTGACTTCCTCTAGTGACAGCAACCTTGAGAAAACACAGAGGTGACAAATTTTTGAGCCCCACAAAAGCGAATGATAAAAGCATGATCTGCCTGTAGTCTCTCTTAACCCTGGGCTTCCTATGATATTTCTCTTCCAGCTCAACTGGTTTCCTCACTTTCTCAGCTCATTTTACAGCTGTGAATTTGCAAGCATCCTTTCCCTTATTATGTGGCATCCCCTGGCTTTTGAATTGCCCATACATCACTTTTCTTTCAAATCCCACCGAAGTTCTACCTCCCCCCTGACCTTCTGGGGTACACCTCCTTCCTTCGCTAATCTCCGGGTGCCACGTGGTGAGGCAGAGCGAGCACGCGGTCACACATTCTTCATTTCAGCGCCACCTTCCCCACTGACACACATAGCTGCTTAACTTCTTAGGGCTTTAGACTCTTCCACTACGAGAAATGGATTACAGGACAATGCTTATTGTTTTAGAGGAAATAAAACAAGATATAATAACATAGTTCCTGGAACACAGCAATTTACATTAGTTTCCATTTTCCCTTTTCCTTGTTTCTTGCTTAGAATATGCCACCATAGGATCTGATAATTAACATGCAAAATGTTAAAGATGTAAGTTAATAGAATTGTAGGATGACAGAAATCTTGAAGGTTATCAAGCCCCTGACTAGGTCATTCTAGACCACTCCAGAAGAGCAACTTTCCTTTTCTTTAATGCCGCTGAGCATGAAGGCAATGGATTTGGCTCCAAGACACCACAGAAGGAATTAGAAGCTGAGATTTATTTTTGTCTCATGGAGAACTTTGAAGCTGGATGCCCTTCTCTCCACTACTCTCTAAAGATCTACCTGCTGCACATACACCATCTAAATCTGTTCTACATATTGAAGATTTGGAGGAATGGGGAGTACTTGGTTCTGTTTTTACGGATATCAATTGATATTCACACTTGCTTCCAAATTACTTTTTTGTTAGTGTAGAGTGAATAGCTTCAACTCCCAAAATGTTTTAATTTCAATGTCTAAAAATTATTTTGAATATATTTTAACTGGGGGAAAAAAAAAGCTTACCCTTTTCTCTTTGGATCGTAGCAGGAAAGGATTCTCAATGAAGGGGAAGGACGAAATGATCTTTTCTTCTTTTCCAGAGTTATCTGCATTCTGAAAATGGAAAAAAAAAGCAAGTATTTTAATTCTGAAGAAGTCAAAAATCCAAAGACAAGAATCAGAATATAAACTTATGATGTGCAGTGACTAGAAAGCATAGTTCTGTCGCAGTTTAATTGGTGTGAAGTATCCATTTCTTTTCACTGTTTTAGGGAATCAGAAACTGAAATTGGTCAGAGAATTTGCAGCTCTCCCTTAGTGCATCCCCTAGCCTTAGAAATTCTCTGGAAAGTGAGCATCTTCTCCTCCCAATCCCTACACGGGTGTGTGCAGGATCCAAAATCTTCTCTTTGCAAACCAGAGTTTTCCTGATGCCAGCTGTAAGACGGACCGATGGGACTCTCTAGCTGTCTTTCCCTTCTTTCTTTTCCTTCTTCCAAGCAGACTCTTCATCAGCTAGAGAGCAGCAGAGCTGGAATCATCTTGCTGGGTATCTGACCAGCAACCTGGCTTGCCACGTAAGCTTGAAAGAGGAAACCCAATTTTGTAAGGGGATTTGGTTCTAAATAGTTTGTTTCTACGGAGAATCTTCCAGTGGCGAGAAGGGGATGACTGGATCAGCTAGGCTGGGGCACTCTGGAGGCCTATCAAAGAATTTAATTTATTTGTATTTATTTTACATTTATGCTCAGCAGGGGAACCTCTTGAGGAAAGTACACTGTGCATACATACTAAATGCCAGCTACATCGGTTTCCACATTCACTCTCCTCATAAAACACGATGGGAGCACAATAAATATGGAAATATAAAATGCATTAAATTAAAATGTTATTAGTTAAAGCAGTTGTAGGAACTCCTTATACATAATCATAAGGCCTGGCTCCCATGGGAGCATCAGGCATAATGTTTCAGGCAGTTTCTCCCATGGAGACTTAGAAGGCATCAGACATTATAAAACCCCGATTCATTAAAGAGATTCATTTCGGGGTGCCTGGGTGGCTCAGTGGGTTAAGCCGTTGCCTTCGGCTCAGGTCATGATCCCAGGATCCTGGGATCGAGTCCCGCGGTCGGGCTCGCTGCTCAGCGGGGAGCCTGCTTCCCTTCCTCTCTCTCTGCCTGCCTCTCTGCCTACTTGTGATCTCTCTCTGTCAAATAAATAAATAAAATCTTTAAAAAAAAAAAAAAAGAGAGATTCATTTCGGCCACTGAAAAGATCTAAACTATCATCCCCTCACAGGTCTCATGTGTTACAGGATAGATCTGGAAGGAAAAAAAAAAAACAACCAAAGTCAGCAGAGAAGTTGGGCCCTCTGTCTTAGATTGGAGCTCACCGACGCAAAAGCAGGAGGGAGTGATTTTCTACTTTTTATTATCTAGGTGTAACATAATTATATAAGAGAACAAGGAAACGGTATACACTTTTGTCTATTTCTTCAATAAATGGCTGCAGTGTGGCACTGGCCAAGGCTGTTCTCCTTCCTACAGAACTTCTTGCCCCAGTCATCCAGGACTGGGGTGGTCTTGAGGAAGGAACTCTCTGTAAAGTTAGACGTGCCCAGGAATCCCACATCCACCGATGAATAAATAGCTCTGTTCCTTTGTGCGGTTTCCCTAACCTCTCTGGACCTTTTCCTTTAAGGTTTTATTTAGACAAAAGGGTCGGTGAGTGGCATGGGAAGATAATAGGAATCCTGACTACTTGTGGGGTAACAGCTAGAGCAATGGCCACTGTTACTACCGCATTTACTGTGCGTCGTGCGCCTGCAGAAACACTGGCAGAAGGACTACAGGAGTAAGGAGTCAAAGGGGTCAACCAATTGTCCATGTTTATCGGGCATCTACCAAAAGACAAACAACACGACAAAACCCTATTAAACTATGAAAGATATACAAGATAAAATCCTGGCCCATAGACTTCTTTTACAAGATGGAGACAAGTCTAACCCACTCAACAAGGTCTGAGACAACAGTGTTGGCAGCACACACACGGCGTCTAGCAAAGAACAAACTCGCATCAGAGGATCCCAGCTGTAAGCAAGACCTCCCGAAGTAAATGACACGGGCCTGGGGGGCGGGAGATGGGAGGGGAGGAGAGGAGGGAGGACAGAGAAACCCGAAAGGTTCAGGAAGGTATTTCAGAGGGCATGAAGAACACCTACAAATGCTTTGAGTCAAGAAGCCCGCGGCAGCCCATTTAGGGTTCAGGGAAGAAGTCGGCATCTTTATGGAGACATCGGTGGGAAAAAAAATCGAGGCAACACGGGTTGGGCTTAAAGCCACATACATTCTGAAGCCCCAGGAAGTCCCTAAAACAGGGGTTGGTTAAGAAAGCAGAGTCTGGAGTCAGGATAAATCATGTTTATTAGTTGCTTTCAGTGTAGTGAAGATTCTAGTAAAAACCACCTAGGATGGTGGTTAGAGAAAGCAAGATGCCCTGGGGGGAGGGCCTGCAGGGGCCAGGCCTGTGGATCTATCCCTTAATTATTCTGCTTCCCTTCCAGGGGGAATGTACACAGCACATGCCTTGGCAAACCATTCTCCACGATACTTTATGGGCTCAACGATTAGCTTAAATTATTGAAGAGGCAAGCTACGGCTCTTCTTGCATCGCTAATGAGGCACATTGTTTCTCCCTTTCCTACGTCTCCCCCACCCGCCAACAAAGATTTACCCTTTCTTTGCCCAGGACCATTCCCGCTAGCTGTTCTCTTTCCTGAGAGCTTGAGGAAGTAAGCTTTGCTGGAACCCTTCAGAGTGAACCCGTCAAATCTCCCGGAGAAAAGGTGTTGCCCGGCTAGTAAACGCGGTCACTCACCCAGTCGCAGACAAGGAGGTCTGAGCAGGGAGGCTTCCACAGCCAGGCGGGAACCATGTGAGGCGCCAGAGGCAAACACTCAGCTGTGAGACTGCGAGGCCCTCCTCCAGGCGAGGCCTGACCCTTTACTTTGACCCTTTACTTTACCTTTACTTTGATTTTCCGTGGACCCCTTGAGAGCACTTCCTCGGGGGACTTTGACGCTTCCTTAGAAGGAAAGGAAGAAAGGAGCTGCGCCCCTGGTTACTGCTATTCTCAGCGGCGGGGGCTCCTGAAGGGGAGCAGCTGTAGGACAGAGTCTCTGAGAGGGTCCAGGAAGCCCAGGAAAGTGAAGGAAGAAGGAATGTGGTCTCTTCCCCTAAGGTCCTGCCTCTTCATCAAGATGGCCAGGTTTCACCTGGGAACCCACTGGAAATGCAAATTTTCACTCCCACCCCAGATGTACTCCATCAGAAACTCTGGAGGTGGAGCCCAGGAATCCATTTTAACAAACCCTCCTGGGTGATTCTGATAGAAATGCAAGCTTGAGGTCCACCGCCCGAGGGGATGAGTTCTCCTAAAATGCTTTGTGTGCTAAGGGTCTGTGACAACCCCCTTTGCCCAGCTAGGGAACTACAGAGTTGAAATCAGCATTCAAGCTCCTACTTCCCGTCCAGTAATCTTTTTATGATGACTTGATGAGTCTCATCCAGCACTAATGAAAACCAGGATTAATATGATATGATTTCAAAACTTCCCAGGGTAGTTGGTTGATAGGTCAAGGCAGAGAAATCAGTCTAAAGCTTCCCACCTGTTACAGAATTTCTCCTGAGATCTCCTTGTCTTTCGAAATACAGTTTGTTTTATATTGTTACAGGACTTTTGTCCCCTTTGTGCCCAAATTCTTGATAAAGGCACTTCAAAGAATGAAGAGGTAGACAGCACGAAAAGCGGTGGGGAGCAAAGCAAGGTGAATGGAGCAATAAATAACATAAAGCACCCACACAGGGAGGGGGTGCCTAGAAGGGTTGCCCCTGGAGTTTCTAAGTTTAGGGGATTTTATGAGCTCTTTTGTGGAACTATCTTAAGCAATCAGGGTGTGCTGTGTGCTGAGTCAAGCCAATCAGGGCTTGGTCATGTATCTGTCTACCTATTAAGTTAATGTCCACATGCTCACGTGCTAATGGTCTTTTTTTTTTTTTTTTTTTTTTTTGCTGGCAATTGCCCCTGGCCTGTGATATTGACAAATGCTTTTGTGGTTAATTGTCTTATTTTAGAACATTGAGGACATTTTGCAGAACTCATTTCTACAAAGGTTACAAAGCAGAATGTCAGTGAGGTCTTGTCTAAGCTACAAAACAGGCTATCCGTGATGTCTTATGTTAGCTGCCCTGACTCCATATTTTCTTGTTGGGGACCCTGGCCCTGACTCCCTAACTGTTCAACTAACTCCTAGCAATTGTAGACATTTTGTTCTAGAATAAAAGGCATTTAAGAATGATGTAGTGTTTTATACATTTTGTCGAGGTAATCATCTGATCTAGTATTTTACATCTCAGCAAAGTAAAAGATATACTTTTTTTTCTGAAATGAATAATCAGATGTTTAGAATAAACATAATCACCCATACTGGCTTGCCGCCAAATGACTATTTCCAGTTTTGACCCTGGAGAGATCAGGAGTCTATCGTCATTAGTTTATGAGGAGCATTCCGTTTGTCAAGGAATGTGGTGCGTTTAGGAGTATACTGAGCTACGCACAAAGGCCCAGCTTGCAAAGAAATTTGGATTTATTTAAAGGAAAAATGTCAGAAGATATGCCAGACTATATTGAAGGGTAACTGATACAGTACAGACTAGAAATCCAACAGAGGCCCCACGGTTCCCTCTTTTCATTTAGTCCTAATTGGAGAACTAGCACTCTGAGTTTTCCTTTATTTTTCTGTGATATAAATATTGCCTTCTGAAATGAGTGCTCTTGCAATGCTCTATTATGTTATTCATGCCTTTTCTCACCTGCTTCTGCCTGAATGTCTTGATTCAAGTCGACCATTTATTGAAATTACATTTTAGAAATCAAAAGAGCAGCTCTTGTAGGGGGAAAAAAAAGAAAAAAACCTGGAGGGGGGCTTGAGCGTGGGGCTGACAAGTGGTGTCTACAGGTAATTCCATAAGAAACAATTGGTGCTCCACTACAATAAGAAATGAACGAGATGAATTTTTCCCTAGTCCTCTGGGGAAATCATTCAAATATACATTCTTATCAAACTCTAATAATGTTCTTGCTTCTGCCTGTTTGCTTTGATGAAGCTGATAATAACAGAAATCTACATTTATTTGCATTTTTCTACTAGAAGTCACTGAAGCATCCCAGAACATAATTTTAAAGTGCATATGCCTATAAGAGGCAAAAACAAGAAATGTCATAAAGTGTAGGCAGAGGGGCTCAGAAACGGAATTCATTTCAGGAATGAGCTGTGAGCCTGCCTCCCTCTTCTCGGAGCCCTTGACCTGAGAAGCATGGGATGAAGAAGTATCTTTTTGTAAGTCTTCAGGCTAAAGACAAAGCATTTTTGTAAGTCTTCACGCTAAAGACAAAGCATTTCTCCCCCAGCCACCGATGCTCTCCTACTTCCATTTCTAGCCACCCATTCCCTGCAAACATGGATAGGTATCATGTAGGGCCACAGAATAACACTACTTACAGAATTTAATGAAAAATAAGCTCAAAAAGTGTTTTAGAGATTGTCTCCTCCATTCATGCCCCTGTACAGATTTGACAAATGTATTCCAGAGAATGACTCTTCCAAGGCCACAAACCATATTGAGAAGCAGAGTCAAGGAAAGAAGGAAAGCTGTCCAGTGCCTACCACTGCCAACTCCATCCCCCCAACATCCTGAAGGCACTGCCTTCAGGCTCAGAATGCACCTTAGGGAATCCACCTGCTGTTTAGTTTTATAAGATTCCATTTTTAATGTTATACTTAGGGATACAAGTTGTCATTTTTACTTCAGTGGAATACTGATGAAAGAACACTGGTCCTTTCTAGCTCTGCAATGTGGGTAATCTGCGATTCAGGTGAATTTATGCTAGTCAATCCTTTTTTTTTTTTTTAAGATTTTATTTATTTGTTTGACAGACAGAGATCATAAGTAGGCAGAGAGACAGGCAGAGAGAGGGGGGAAAGCAGCCTCGCCACTGAGCAGAGAGCCCGATGTGGGGCTTGATCCCAGAACCCTGGGATCATGACCTGAGCCGAAGGCAGAGGCTTTAACCCACCAACCACCCAGGCGCCCCGCGAGTCGATCCTAAAGCTGTCTACAGGAGCCACGATAGAACAGAATTAGACATTGGCAGTTCCAGAGTCCATTACTATCTCCTTACACATTTGTAATTTTGTGATTTATTTCCAAGGGTTGTGTGGCCCACGGGTGGGAGTGGGGAGAAATCATTTTAAAGATAAATTGAGAAAAAAAAATAAAGATACATTAGAGTGGAAACTTTAGAAAACTGGCAAGGAAGGAAGGCAAAACCTAAGTTCATTCAAGAAACAAAAAACAAACTTTCTTCCACTACAAGGCACTGAAAGGCCCCCATCAGTTTTTTCAGCTGAATTCATTCAGAGCCTCGCTTTTCAAACACCAGACACGCTGGCTGATTTTGTGCCTAGGAATCCCAACACCACCACTGAGTAACTGTGCGGCTTTAGGCAAGTTACTTAACCTCTCCATACCCAAGTGTCTTTATCCATAAAAGGGAAAACAATCATACACAGATGCTGGCTTTTCTGAGTCACGCGTTCATCCATGTAAAAACCGTCAAAATAGCATATGTGGACTAATAAGTCCTCCGAGATGTTAGTGATTCTTTTAGTTGTTATTCATGCTAAATGCAGTGCACATTAAGTTGGAAAAGCCAGTTTTCTACAAAACAGTGATTTATTCTATGATACTTTCCAGGGCACAAAACCTTTTCCTCGACCTGACTGCATTTCCTATCGCACCAAACTGTGAGGGAGGAGAAAAGATCATTATTATCCCCATTTTATATGTCACACAACTGAAATAAAGGGAACTATATTCAGATTTTATGTGGGAAAGTGGGATTAGAACCCCTGACCTAAATCCCATTGAAACTGCTGTAGAAACCAAAAGACGGATAGAAATCAAGATGTGCATACCAGTGCCTCAACGAGGCTTGAGTTTAAACTGAACACATTTTTCTCTTCCTCATTCTTGAAGCCCATCTCCCTTTGCTTATTCTTCTGTAGAATCCTTTGTTCCAGGAACCAAGTTTCCATGTTGACATTCCCCTGACCTCAATGGACACTTAGTAATGAGACTTAGATGGCCGGTGCCAGCGTGAGTCCGGAGACCAAGCTGAGGGCGTGACCACCCCGCTGGGCTGGGAGCACCTAGCAGATTCCGATGGATAATACCCAGATCCTGTATTTTCCTATAAAGCCTCTCAGCTTCCCACCCCAGGGTGGGCTTGCTGTTTCAGAGGCATCAGCCTGCCACAGCCTCCTTTGCCTGAAGAAGCGATCAGCTAACTCTCTTCCTTTTTTATCCCCACACTCTGTCCGCATGTTACATATTTCTGCTCTGGAGCACAGAAGTCAGTCTCTGCTGCTACTATGTGTAGTTACTTACTAGCAAATGCCCCAACTTCACACTTATTCCTGGATGGAAGCTGGAGTGAAAGTTCTAAAACTCAGGTGGGAAGTTGCTGATTGCCTGAACTAAAATAATGTATCAGTTGTACATTACTGACTTTCTACAAACTATTATTTTCCCATTAAAAAATAGAAAATAACATGAATATAAATGATAAAAAAAAATGAGTCTGGTCCTGTGGAAGATCCTGCTTTGGACCTTATGTTAAATCCATTGAAAATGTTAAGGATTTTTAAAATTGAGAGTTGTGGCTCACATATGCCTTAGGAAGTTGTGGGATTTAGACTAACCCAGTGGGAATCTGAATAAATAATAACCTATGAGCAATCTTGTGGGTTTTTTTTTTTTTTTTTTTTTAAAGATTTTATTTATCTATTTGACAGAGAGAGAGATCACAAGTAGATGGAGAGGCAGGCAGAGAGAGAGAGAGAAGCAGGCTCCCCGCTGAGCAGAGAGCCCGATGCAGGACTCGATCCCAGGACCCTG
>NW_019154096.1:57355319-57357921 GCF_002288905.1 Enhydra lutris kenyoni | reverse complement strand
GATGCAGGACTCGATCCCAGGACCCTGAGATCATGACCTGAGCCGAAGGCAGCGGCTTAACCCACTGAGCCACCCAGGCGCCCCATTGTGGGGGTTTTTTTGAGATGGTTGGGGAACAGCTGTAGCTTTTGTGGGTGGGGAGCACTCTGAATTACATAAGGCTTTCCCATGTCCAGAAAGTTTTCACTGACCCGAGGGAAAGCTCATCTAATGGCTTGATATCATTAGACTTGACCAAGCAAGATGGACAGGTAGATAGATGGATAGATAGAAGATAGATAGATAGATAGATAGATAGATAGATAGATAATAGATAAATCTGGTCCTTCATGCTAACACTCAAGTTTCTGAGCCTCTACCCAAAAGCAACCCCTTAACCAGCTCATGCGGGATGAGTATACCACATGCACAGTTCTACAACCTGCCATGTGTTCTTGGTTTGGTTGTTTGCTTTATTTTTCGTTTAGCTTAGCAGGACATCTTAAACACCATCCCATAGCAGCATACCTGTTTCTCTTTCATTATTTTCAGTGATGGCGAGGACAGCAGTATGGACAGTATTTTAAGCAGTCTTCTCCTTAGTCTCTCGCTATAACACAGAATGCTGCCAATGTGTACCTTACGGACTTTTGGAAACATGAATATCTTCTTTTTGCAGTTTACCTATCAGACTTAATGTGTTCAATTTTCACCTTGCAGCAACTCTTGTTTCATGAATTGACCCTTCCTGAGAAAGTCTTTGAATATTCTCAGCATTTTGGAAGCCTTCATTTTACCCTTATGGGAATAAAACAGCCATTAAGCAAGAGGACAGGGAAAGGATAAAAAATGCAGGGAAGAGCTTTCTGTTTCATTCTCTTTGTGTTGATGGGGTCAGCTGTGGGAACAACGGAACATTGTAGCCATGTATCTGAAAGATATCATGAATAGAGTTGCCATACCTTCTTTTAGAGCCATTTGGAAACCATGTAACAGATAAAAATGATAATGGTAAGACAGAGAGCCTACCTTTCTAAAATTCTTAAAGAAACCTCACCCTATTATCAACTATTCCTCTGTAAACTTTAGAGAAACTCCCTTAGTGAATGAAAGAAAACTTTTTCTATCATTTAACAGGTTTTAGGTTGATCTCATTATTTATCAAGGTGTGATTTATCTATAGTAAAAAATACCTTTAATTTTATTCTGTTATACTCTCCCATCGTTGTAAATTATTTTTTTTTCTATATTTATTTGTTTTCTTCTGGTTAAAATAACTAAGGATTTTTAGTTCTATTCCTAAAACACCTCTATGTTTAAACAATCCTTTTTCCACCACCACTACTGAACCAATCCCAACACAATTATATTACTATTGGGTTATACATGATTATAATTATTTGCAGGTTGTACTGCAAAGACAGAGTGTACATGATTACATTTTTCTTCTTACATTTCTTTTGGTTTTTCCTTTGGCTAGTAATGGCCATTTTTCCCCTTGACTTTCTACGTTCTGTTACTAATATTTTCTTTGTTCTCTCTTTAAATGTTCTGAGAGAGCTGTCAAAGGCCTGCAAATGTTTTTGTTCAAATGCTCAATATTTTCAGATACCCTCAGTGCCCATTTATTTTTCTTCCTGGAGTTCATCTCTCTTGCAATTCTTCAATTTATTGCTTCAGTCTAACCTGGTTGTTCTCTCAGTAGCTGTGGATCTATCTTTCACCTCTCATCTGGATGAGATTCCCTGTGTCCTGGATCCTAAGTCCCATCCTTTGTCCTTTTGTGGAGCTAACTAAGTACATGAGCGAGTAGCTGTCTAAAAAAGAGGGCTTGCAAATACATTTTCTGAATCCTTCTCTATATGGAAAATTATCCTTTACACCAGGTGCCAATAGTGATGACTGGTGGGGTAAAGAATTCAAATTTGGAAATCATTTCCAGTCAACATTTTGAAGGTGTAACTCTGAGGTCTCCTGGCATGTCATGGCTACAGTCCAATGCCATTTCTACTACTCATCCTTTATAAACTCCATTTACCTTTTGGTGTTGCAATGGGGTGTGATGAGAGGGTGAGGGTCTTGGTTTGGAATTTTTTTTTTTTTTTTAAGATTTATTTATTTATTTGGGGCACCTCGGTGGCTCAGTGGGTTAGGCCTTCAGCTCAGGTCATGATCTTGAGGTCCTGGGATGGAGCCCTGTATCGGGCTCTCTGCTCAGCGGAGAACCTGCTTCCTCCTCTCTCTCTCTCTGCCTGCCTCTCTGCCTACTTGTGATCTGTAAAATAAATAAATAAAATCTTTATTTAAAAAATATTTATTTATTTATTTTAGAGAGAGAAAGAGTGACAGCATGAGGAGGAGCAGAAAGAGAGGGACAGGCATACTCTGAACTGAGCGCAGAGCCCAACAGGGGGCTGGATCCCAGGACCCTGAGAACACAACCTGAGCCAAAATCAAGAGCCCAACGTTCAACCTACTGAGCCACCCAGGCTCCCCTCTTGATGTGGGTTTTTATCACTCAATGACCTCTTTCTTTCTTTTTTTTTTTTTTTTAAAGATTTTATTTATTTATTTGACAGACAGAGATCACAAGTAGGCAGAGAGTCAGGCAGAGAGAGAGAAG